>NC_081525.1:38723317-38860817 GCF_030273125.1 Centropristis striata | reverse complement strand
TGCTGTGGTCCATGCTTAAGGTAATGCCAGTGTGTGTGCGTTATGTGTATATATGACGGGGAGTGTTTGCCACATGGAGCTAGGAAATTGTTTTAATCTTCTGAGCGCTCCATCAGCAGTTTATCAACCACGCCACCTTTACTGTGGCGGGGTGTGAAGTGGAATGAGTGGCAGGAGTCAGAGAGGAGGGGTGTCTGCATTTCAAATATCAATTGACGCTGTCAGCGTGGCCCAGTATGGTGAAGGATTATCTGAAATTAGTTTAGTTAATTCATCATCTTAAAGGGCAGTTGCTTTGCCGCTGATTAGTTATTGTACACACTTGTCAATTAAGGGTCCCTGGAGAATCCGTCCCACGAGGACTGGAGCCGACATCAAATGCACACACGGAGGAAAAAAAGAAAGGGATAGGAGACAGATAAAATGAACAGAGAGCTGGAGAATTGAGAGAGAAATTTGTATCTTTTTTGGTCATTTTGTGTCTTTTTTTGATCATTTTGTGTCTTTCTTGGTCATTTTTTTTCTTTTTAGGGACATTTTGTGTCTTTTTTTGGTCATTTTGTGTCTTTTTTTGATCATTTTGTGGTCAATTTGTGTCTTTCTTGGTCATTTTTTTTCTTTTTAGGGACATTTTGTGTCTTTTTTGGTCATTTTGTGGTCAATTTGTGTCTTTCTTGGTCATTTTTTTTCTTTTTTTGGTCATTTTGTGTCTTTTTTTATCATTTTGTGGTCAATTTGTGTCTTTCTTGGTCATTTTTTTTCTTTTTAGGGACATTTTGTGTCTTTTTTTGGTCATTTTGTGTCTTTTTTTGATCATTTTGTGGTCAGTTTGTGTCTTTCTTGGTCATTTTTTTTCTTTTTAGGGACATTTTGTGTCTTTTTTTGGTCATTTTGTGTCTTTTTTTGATCATTTTGTGGTCAATTTGTGTCTTTCTTGGTCATTTTTTTTCTTTTTAGGGACATTTTGTGTCTTTTTTTGGTCATTTTGTGTCTTTTTGTGGTCAATTTGTGTCTTTCTTGGTCATTTTTTTTTCTTTTTAGGGACATTTTGTGTCTTTTTTTGGTCATTTTGTGTCATTTTGTGCCATTTTGTGGTCATTTTGTGGTCAATTTGAGTCCTTTCTTGCTTAATTTTATGTACTTTTTTGGTCATTTTGGTCGGAGAGGTGTTTTAGTTGTTGTCTGCTTCATTATTTGTCCAAAATTCGAAGAAGAAAACACATGCAGAAGAGATGCAGGTAAGACCCGGTCGCAACCTAATGTGCTTCATATTGAAATGTGCTCATATAAATGTTTCTGTCTTGCTACAAATTGTAAGATATTGCCACAGAAATGAAGACATTAACTATGATTGTGTTTGTGTGCAGAGTTTGGTGTTGTAGGTGGTTTGAGATGAGGTGATAGGTGAATTAGAAAAATCAATGTGCGAGCCTTTGTACAAAGAGGCCAAGTGGAGGCCGTCACATTGACCTCTCCACAGGTTTCTATTCCCATAGTTACTGTTGCTACGATACTAGATTCAGCTCACCATGCTATAAATGGCCAAATATAAAAACCTGTTCAAACCCTGTCAGAGACAAACATACATATGTACAGTACATCACTAGTTAGACATTCAACATTTGCAGTTGATTTATTAGATTTCTAAGACAAAAAGTTTCTATTTGAATCATTTATTAACAACAATATATAAGCATGCCAATATATTATTATTTTGAGTAATTCAGAGATTCTTTACAGCCTTTTCTCTAGTGATTGTTATTAACTTTACAATGTGGTAGGCAGGCCTAGGCTTTCTGGTTGCCAAAAGAATGATTTTGATGAATTGGAAGACACGTAAGAGAAATTGTTTTTCAAAAGAATCATGGTTACTTGAATTTTTTGATCTCCTTGGAATGGAGGGAATGACCGATTTGATGAATGATGATAATTTTGGAATAAATTGGGAACAAGTTATGGGAATTATCGCAGAATTCCAAATGTGAGATGTGTTTGTAATTTGATTTTTGTATATGAGTGTATGTGTATGTATGCGTGTCTTGTGGTTTGTTATGTCTGATCTATTATACTGTGGTTGTTTGTGGTTGTATTGTGTCTATCTTATGTTGTATAATAATAAAAATGTTAATAAAAAATTTTTTTTTAAATTACAATGTAGTAGCCCCCTCCAAAAAAACACAAAACTAACATTTATTTTAGTTTTATCTTTTTAATTTCTCTGTTCCCTATAATACATTTTTAAAGTGCTTTTCGGGTAAATCTGGCAACCCACGGGAAAGTGTGTATTGTAAACACTCTTATAGGACAGAATTGGCTCTTCAAACCTGTATTTAAAAAAATAAAAAACATTTACCGACAATACACTTATGATATGAATAAGTTCAAAATGTTTAGGAGAAGCAAGGAGGGAGATTAAAACTCTTGTTTGATCTTAAAATTTTCCATGTATAAATGTTCAGTCCAGTAATAGTCTGTGGTTGATTCTGCACTTCCACATCCCTGCTTTCCAGTATAGTAACAGGCTACAGTATATATGTTTTGTCACTGCTGATATTGCATTCAACAGTGGTTGTTAGTCCTGTTCCTGGGGACCCATAGTCCTGCTGCTTTTAATCCTCCCGGCTCCTACTGTATCCTTCCATAAAGTTAATTACGTCCACCTTTCATCCCAGGTGGAAACCAGTCTCTGATAAGGTGTTTAGAATGAAAAAGCTACCTATTTAATCCTATTGGGGCTGTGGCATTCCTTCTCCTCATTCACTAATGCTTTGTCCCTTTTCCCTTAGACCAGCTAGTTGGTAGGAAGCAACACATCAGACATCTCATACAGGACACAGTGTTTCACCTACATCCTACCAGCAGCGGCCATGCTGAATTACGTTCTCTGCTGCTGAAATTTCACATGATCGTTAATATCAATGCGGCACTCATGATTTCTACTCGCACTGTGTGAGCACAACAACACACCAGGTTATTTTCGACTTGGTTTGAGTCATCAACGAGCGCATCAAATCCTGTCGGTCCCTCTTAGGACACCAACGTAAAAGGTAGCATTCAAGCTAGCGAGCAGCGCAGGTAACGTAACGTAAATGTAAACGTAACATCGTAGCTCCTTAGGGCAGTGAGAGGCAGTGTTGCCAACTTAGTGACTTTGTCACTAGATTTAGCGACTTTTCAGACCCCCCTAGCGACTACTTTTTAAAAAAAAGCGACTAGCAACAAATCTAGCGACTTTTTCTGGTGTTACTGCAGACTATCGGAGACTCGTTATTACTCCTCTTAACGAGCCGCGGGGGCCGGCGGCTCGTTAAGAGGAGTAATAACGAGTGGAAGTGGCCCAGTCCTCCTGCAGCAGTCTCTCCCAGCTGCAGGGGATGTTAACCCCTTAGCGTCCAGTCTGCAAATTATGCAAGCGCAAAGTCACCGCTGGCTGGTTTACAATCAGTGTCTCTTCTGGGTCACTTTAGCCGGTCCCGAGGCCGGATTAAGGAGGAGGTTTGAAACTGTGACAGACGACAGTGCACTCGCTGTTCTAAACATATTTAGGGTGTGTTTTACTCACTTTTTGTCTTCCCCACAATGTTATTCCTCTCTCTTACAGCGTCCATTACAAGTAAATGCACATGGTAAATTATGCAAATTAGGCGATGACATCATTTAGCGACTTTTTAGACAGCCAATAGTTAATTTCCTTACTAAGGAGTTGGCAACACTGCTCATGGCCACGGACACAGAGAAAAACATTCTAGAGGAAACACTGGGATATCTTTGCAATGAAGCAAATCATTTTCAACAAAACTCTACAAGAAGAAAAAATCTGACACTGAGAAATTCACTTCTAATGGAGTTTTTCTTCTTTGTATGTCTGTACATTTCTTACTTTCAGAGAAAGAGAAAAATATATAGTGCATTTTTCCAATCACTTCTTCAGAGATCCTGGGAGACATTAAAGAGAAATGGATCGGAGAGCAAATAGTCGTTTTGTGTCTTCTTTGGTCATTTTGTGTCTTTTTTGGTCATTTTATGTCTCTTTTTTTGTAATTTTGTGTCATTTTTGTAATTTTGTGTCTTTTTAGGGCCATTTTGTGTCTTTTTTGGTCATTTTGTGTCTTTTTTGGTAAATTTGTGTCTTTTTGTGGTCATTTTTTGTCATTTTGTGGTCAATTTGTGTCTTTTTTTGGTCATTTTGTGTCTTTTTTTGATAATTTTGTGCTTAATTTGTGCCTTTCTTGGTATTTTTTTTTCTTTTTAGGGACATTTTGTGTCTTTTTTTGGTCATTTTTTTCTTTTTGTGGTCATTTTGTGGTCAATTTGAGTCCTTTTCTTGCTTAATTTTATGTACTTTTTTGGTCATTTTGGTCGGAGAGGTGTTTTAGTTGTTGTCTGCTTCATTATTTGTCCAAAATTCGTCGTATCAACTGAGTTTGTATGATCTGAACTGTGCGTGTGAGATTCTGTTCAGTGAGAGGGGATCTTGGACAACATGCATGTTAAATTGGGGGTCGCGACTCAAAAAGGTTGAGAACTACTGCTTTAAAGTATCAACTGAAATGATCGGTATTAAATTAAGTACTCACTTGGTATTGGTGCTGGTATGGTAAGTTTCAGTGCACCGACAATGAAGCATAGTTAGAAGTCAAAGCTTGTGTGGAATTAACAGAACATTGAATATATTGTGTCATGTCCACCTGTGTGTTCCTCTTTCCACCCAGACACCCCAAAACTACCTACACTCACCTCACTATTACTCTAATACCTCACCCTTCCCCAAAGGTAAAATATCTCAGGAAGCAATCCAACAAAATTTGACCCAATGTTCTCCGTGTAAAAGCAGAGCTAACCCCATGTGCAGGAGGGAGGGCAGATGGCAAAAAAAAGGAGAAAGGGCTTCCATAAATGCAAACCAATGTGGTCAAAAAGCACAGGGGTGAATGTAACCTTTTCCATTGGAGAACAGTGCTATTAGAGAAGCCAAAGTCAGAGCAGTCATTTAACTGTCCTGACAGTAACTGCTCTCACATATTAGATTCAGCGCTGACTTCTGAAAATACAGAGAGGGGGTGAGGAAAAATACAAATGCCAGAAAATGAAATAATAGAGTGTTTCTACAATTTCCAATTCAATTTCCTCTTGCTGACCTGCAGTAACAAGAGAAATCAATGCAGCCGCGAGTAAAACATTCTGAACCGAGGGATGGCAAAAGCCTCCTTTTTTTTCTCCAGCAAAACAAAAGACCATCTTTGTTTTGGAAGATCACTCAGTGAAAAATAAATCACTCAGGAGTAAAATACTGGCACTTTTGCTGTCTGCAGAAGTAGGCACCAATCCAGCATACACACATCCTACATCCTCTATTACACCCTAATAGAAAAGGCATGGCTATATCACAGCTTTTGACCTTGTATTGTGTCCAGTCTTGTGCAAATTTAAAACTATTACAGATAGACAAATAGAAAGACAAGCTAATTTCTGCATACAAGTATATATAAATAAGGGATTCAGTGGAAGACTGCACTGCAAAAAAAAGAAAAGTTCGGTGAATTCAAAATTTCAAGGCAACAAACTTCGATAAAATTTTAAGTTGGACAATTAAACTAAATATTTTAAGTTTTGTTTTTTAGTTTGCTCAACTCTGAATTTCTCTGGCACGATTGTAACGCCGCTATGAAATGTCAGCTAATGTTGCGAACACAATTTTGAGTTAGCATTGATATGCTAATGGCTACTCTTGTAGCTGTAACAAGCAGCGCCGCTAGCATCAGTTAGCCGCTAGCGTCAGTTAGTCGCTAGCGTCAGTTAGCTGCTAGCATCAGTTATCCGCTAGCTTTCGCTAAGGACCAAATTTCCCAACAAAGAAATAAGAGTTAGCAGAACTATTGTCCCTTGTTGTGAACCCCAACTTAAAGATATAAGTAACAACAACTCACCAACTTGTTTTTGAGCAGACAACTGGCTTCCTTTGTTGTGCTAACTTACATTATTGCCCTAAATGTCAATAATTTATATTTCCAACTTTTACCAACTTAAATCACTGTTTTAGGCCAAAAAATACAAGTTGGCTTTTTTGCAGTGTGGTGTAACGGAAGACATTTGCACAAATAAAGAAAACAGTCTGTGATTTTCCCCTCTATTTCCTGTCACATGTTGTGTTTGTAGTACAAAGTGAAAGATCTCTGCCTTTTCTTCTGCCTATGGCAAAACACATCCATCACCGTGTTGTCAACACAACAGTCTGGCCTGTAGGATCGTGGTGTGAACAACCTTTCCAGGTCTAAATTAAATCCTTGATCAGAGGTGTTACCTGGATTAATTCAGGTGCTTCGACTGAACACAGGAGGCTTAGACAAGAAATCCAGCCCAGAATTATAGCCACAACTTCTCTCTATAGACTTCATAGATGTAGGGATAATAGGGAAACAAGAGGGAGAGTCACCGTCTCCATGGCAGCCGGTGATGGAGGCCCTGGTCTCTGAGACCATTAGAGCTTCACATCTGGTCTCTTCAACGAGGGAGCAAACCTCCGACAACACTGCTTTCTAACTGAAAAGAATTATGATGTAGAGGCCTACTACAAATTACCCACAAAGCATCGGTTTATTCACTGTGTCATCTTGTAAGTTAAGTGCAGTGGTGGAAGAAATAGCCAGATCCCTTAGATGATCTCCAAAACTTGCACCAAAACCATGTAGATTGATACATTTAGTTAAGATACCACATTGTGAAGTTGTGAAGTTATATATATATATAATACACTGTAAAAAATGTTCGTTTAAATTACAGTAAAAAACTGTCAAATTGCATCAGAAATAGGTCGTAAAATTAAACATTGTACATCACCGTAGTAGATACTTTTAATTACTGTAAATCAAACAATAGTATAAAACTTTAAAAAATGGCAAAGCTGTTTACTTTGGAAAAGTCTGCACAAAAGGGTTTTAATATGGTCTCCTGGAGATCATGTGACAGATTAAGGAATGTTATTGGCTCCCTATAGTGTTCCCTCTTTTTTTAAAGTATTGCATCACTCAAAAAGATGCATTGTAGAAATTTGACAGGCCAATTTTGTTTTTTTGGGGGGGGATTTGGGTATGTTGCCTGAGGGCAACACTGTACCATAGAGGGTTAAAGCCCAAAAAAAACAAAAAAAAGACACAAAATGACAAAAAAAAGACACCAAAAGACACAGAATGACTAAAAAAAGACACAAAATTACCAAAAAAAAGGCACAAAATGACTTACAAAGACATGAAAATAATTCAAAAATGGACAAAATAGCCCAAGACTCCATAGAGTTAAGTTGTTAACCCATTTCTTGTTCCCTGAAAAAGGCCTACTTGTATAATTCTGAAATGTACATTATTTTTCAGTTTTGGTTAAGCTTACCTTTTTTTATTTACCTCTGGCAGTTCACCACTTACCTTTGTACCCTTTCAAGCTGTTCATTTGACTTGAACTGCTTGAATTTCAATAAAAAACTGGAAAAATTGGGGTGTTCTAAAACTTTTGACCAGTAGTGTATATATATTCCAGATATATTATTGGATTTTTATTATTGATGCACAGTTTAGTGGCTGACTGTGCAGCAACAAACACAAGCAGTGTTATATTTGACACAAACTTAGATTGACCACAGCCACAATGAAGGCCACAGCCCATGAATAATGAATAGTTTCAAGTGTCCACAAAAACCCTGGAGCAGAAAGAAGAAGAAAGGAAGAAAGCATGTTGCAAAATTAGCTGCAGGATTTAAAGTGGCCTATGTCCCATTATGTATGACCTCTGACCTGACGGTGGGAATCTATCAAGGACCAAACCACCTTTGTTGCCTCCCGGAGGCTCTACAATTCTTGTCAAAACATGAATTATGTTTCCTCTAAACTTATCTACAACCATGCCTTTCAACCAACACTTGTCTTCACAACAGACAGAGAGACCTTTGCTTCGAAAAGTGTGTCTGAGAGAAAATGGAGGAAGGTGACTCACTGGACAGAACGCAGTAAAAAAAAGAGGCCAAATAACTGTTGAAGCGTGAAAGTCTGAAAATTTTCTTTTCCCTTTTTTTCTCTCCCAGAGCAAAAGAAAGCTTTCAAGTCTGGAGATTGTGAAATGTTATTTTTCATCTCTCTTTTTTGAGGCACAAGGAAACCTGAAAAGCCATGGTTACAGCAGTTTAGTAACCATCCTATTTCAAAATTGAGGTCTTTTCAGATGTTGTGAGCCATTCAGACCTCCTGGGATTCTCTGCAGTGCACTGTATGAGTTCTACCATGTCTACGCACTAGAGGAAATTGTGTAAAGCTTTTTTTTTTTCTTCTTACAGTGCACCATCATGTTTTCCCTTCTTTACCAGCCATAGCTTACTCTGGTACCATGCAGAGTGGCTATCTAGTCTGATCTGTTCTCATGTGTTTCCCTCTAACTCCTTCCCCCTTCATCATATTTTCAGATAACTTCAGCTGTGCATTGATATTCAACAGTATTCCTCCATGTATGACAATTTTATCTCTTGCATGTATTTTTCTATGGTTCCTCGGCTTTGTGGTTGAATATGTTATGTTGCTTTGGTCGGTAATTTCCAAGCTCTGAGACCTCCAATCACTGTTCGGGCTGCTACATGCCTTATCTGCTGAGACAAATAACTGTTGAGCAGCAACAACAACAACAGCAGATTGCCATGCAGAACATGGCCTTTAATGCAGCAGCAATACAAAATGAAATAGCTGTGAGGAGGCAGCTGTTATAAAGCAGTCATTTAATTTGCTCCAGAACTGTTTTTTTCCATCATATTAGAGCTGTTAAACAGAGCCGAGTGCTGCAATGAGATGTTATATAAAAACTCATATTCTCATCAGAAGAGCCTCCCAAGACTATTGTCATCGTTCATCAGTGGATGAACAATAAACCTCTGGTGCTCCAGATATCCTTGATAGCCATCTTAAAAAACACCACTGGGATTACTCATGTCAGCAGGCGTGTGAAGTGTACATTATGGTAATGCAACCATCAGAAAAAATATTATATTTCTTGATTTTTACTTAACCCTCTTCCCCACCTCACCCATCTTCAGCTCCAAGAGACAATTTAGACTCGTCCTTGGCTCAAAGGCAGCACTACTTGAAATGCCGTTAGATTTGGTGCACACACACATCAAAGAGACCAGGAGCTTATTTTCAAGTATTTTGCACCCCGAGGCTAGGAGCTACTTCTGAGGCTGCTGTGTTCCCTGTAAATAGCTTGGTTTTCTGTTCCACAGATCCCAGCAAAGCAGCAGCTAGCAGAGAGCTGTGGGCTCGGGCCTCCGTGCTCTGCTATCACCAGAGGTAACGGCTAAAAATCACTGTGCATAATAGTTCTGCCGATTGCTTTCCTAAGGTGTTGATCAGTAATGCTCACAACAACTAAACTCAGTCCAAGTCTGCCAGGGCAAAGCAAAGCATCCAGAGCATGTTCTGCTTCTCGCCTTTGAAAGATCAAACTTCTCGTCTTGCGTTTGATGGTGCCAGCTTGTGATGTGCTAGAAGTTTCTGAGCGTTCAGAGTCTCTTTTATCCCATGTTCATCCTGTGAGGACATAAACACTGACATACTGTGGGTCCTGTAAAGGATAATCCACCACAATTATTTTACCACCTGTTGTCACAGACCAAAGAAGCTTTAAATATTTGATTTATTTAATGTTGTTTTAGCGTTTGGACTCGCTTGTTTTAGTTACATACTTTATCTCTGGACATTTAACACACTCTGGCCAATAAGTGGCTATTCTTCAATCCTATAATTCCCTTGAAACCAAGGAATTGAATTGTGACATTTGACGTGACTTTACTCAGTGTCTTTGCCTGGATGCAGAGCTTTGAGTCAGTGAACTCCACTGAGTTGACTCCTTTGTCTGGCGTCATGACATCAAACACAAAGCAATGGATCCAGTAAAGCTCCACAGATGAATTAGGGACTCAAATTTACCACAAAATGACAAAAAATGACCACAAAAAGGCACAAATTGACAAAAAAGACACAAAATGACAAAAAAAAAGACAAGAAATTACCAAAAATGACACAAAATGACACAAATAAGACACAAAATGACCAAAAAAGACACACAATTACCAGAAAACACACAAAAGGACCAAACAAAGACACAAAATGGCCAAAAGAGACACAAAACGACCAAAAAAAGACACAAAATGACTAAAAAAGAAACAAAATGACAAAAAAAAGACACAAAACAGCCCAAAAAAAAGAAACAAAATGACAAAAAAGACCAAAAAAAAGACATGAAATGACCAAAAAGACGAAAACACATTAACACATGAACACTTCAACCCCCAGAAATCATCTCGCGACCCCAATTGGGGTCGGGACCCCCAGGTTGAGAATACCTGATATAGAGGACTGTAACCTAGGTGTCCCCTGTGAAATTAACTTCCATATGTAGATACGTCACATTCCACGTCATCTGTTGTCAAGCATATTAAAGTAGACAGCATG
Source organism: Centropristis striata (assembly GCF_030273125.1). Taxonomy (NCBI): domain Eukaryota; kingdom Metazoa; phylum Chordata; class Actinopteri; order Perciformes; family Serranidae; genus Centropristis; species Centropristis striata. The sequence goes on along the minus strand of NC_081525.1, from coordinate 38,850,333 downwards.
TCATCTCAACATCGCCCAGCATCGTAGTTTGTTTTTACTTTGCTCTGCTCTTATTACCCCGACAAAACCAGGATGTAATCTCTAGTGATTGGTTAGTAGAAGCAATGTCAGACTGAAGAGGAAAATGGAGTTTACCGAGTTGAAAATCCTGTCTGATATCAGGCGATCAGAGTCTCTAATGTTACAATGTATAGTCCTTGTAAAATGTGAGATTGGGCTCAGCATCTACTCAACTTGAGTATAATCACTAAAAAAAAGAGGCCATGAATTGAATGTCAGAAACTCTCTTTCCTTTATCTCTTTGAAAAAGCATCAATCAACATTAGAGATAATGGCACCTTCACTTGCTAGTGGAAATGTGCCTTTAAAGAGTCGTTTTAAAGTCGTTTTAGTCTGCTGTGTCTATTGCTTTGTCTAAGATCATCCTTTCTACAGTGATGCCCTTCTTCTTTGTAATGACTGCTGCAAGCCAGAAATTCTGGTGCCTCGGAGTGCAGAGCATCATTCATAAGAAGACTGCTTGCTGTGATTAGCCCTATGCCTTAAGCCATATATGAAAATTCATTTTAAATGTCCTTTAAAAACCCATAAAACATCCATATTGACTTGAGGCTGCCAAGCTGTGGGGGGCTGCTAATCAGTTCCCTCTATGGTCCATTTAGCCTCTGTGTCATTAAAGATAATACAAATAAAATAAGTGTTAACATGAAGGCACTTTGAATCCTTCCCCTGAAAAAAAAAATTATCAGCCTCCCCTCACCAACTGTCAATAATTTGCACTAGAATATTTTTTTTAGTTTCCCACGCTTGAAGTGCATTTGTGCTGAACAAATTCCAGTTAATTACAAGGCAAATGGTACAAAATGTGCTCTGTGACCATTACAATCCTGTTTGCTATGCTCAGCAAGGATGCATCACTCATCACACCCACACAAACACTAGCACACACAGATAAATGAAAACACAGAGATATAAAGACTCCAGTTAATGCATATACACACACACACACACAGCATTCTGTAACTCTCCTGATTAGACACATGCATCGTTTAAATTTCGGAGCTTTACACAGATGTAGAATTTGAATACTTTGCTCTACCCTCTCTTGACTTTGACCAATATTGTGAGACAGTAGTATTCCAGCAATGGAACTTTAATGAAAGGTTTTGCAACATGCATAGACGCTTGGTTGATCTAATGAGATCCCTAACTGTTTCTGCCATCTGCCAGACCCTAGTCATGACATTAACTATGCAGCCGTGCTAAGCTTCAAACCTCTTTTAGATGAAGAACCCTTATCCGCTCTGTGTCGAGTGCTGGTGCACAAACAAATATATATAACATGGCACTGAATACATTCTATAGCATGAAAACATACTGTGGCTATACAGTACACAGTAGACAGCAAAAGCCAACAAAGAGTGCCGAGATGCCACCTGAACTAAAAGTATGGCTAGTTTCATAAAAATATATGCGGTGGTGGTGGTGGTGGTGGCATTTTTTGCAACTTATTTCCTTCATTCACTAGCCTGGTTAACACCAGACTAATCTCAAATGAGATTTGGTCTGGGAACCAACCGTTCATTTCTCCGTAGAGGAGGTGTGGTTTATGATCCTCCAGAGCCGTTTATTGGGCGCTTAGAATGTCTATCAAAGCGTCTGTAGGTAGCTCTTAGCCAATCAGATCAGTTATACCAGATGACGTAGTAGAGCTACAGAAATGGATGTTTGTTGTGTGTGTGTCTGTGAGAGAGTGTTGTTGCTGCTTTGCTCCTCCAGTTCTCGCTTTCTGCGAGATTATTTATTTTTACGCTTTATTCCCCCTCATGTCATTCAGCCACACACATCCACTGATTTTATGGGCAATAAGCAAGCTGCTGCGGGTCTCTGGGGGCTCCGCTGTCTCCCGGCTCGTAGCCAGATCACCGCCGTTACAATAGCGGGGCTAATAGCTACCGCTAACGCCGTAACGGTAGCGTAGCGCTACCGCTATTAGCCCCGCTACCGTAACGACGGTGATCTCGCTACGAGCCGGGAGACAGCGGAGCCGCCGAGAGACCTTTCAACTTTCGCTCTAAACTATTTAAAACACCATCCACAGCTAAAGAGAGTTTCGCGTCTGCAGCAGACATGTTGGATCCGTAAGAAAACTACAAGCTTCCAAGTGCCGAGTAGTACGCGTCATCGTCTTGCCGTCCCTCCCCGTTCTGTGATTGGATCCCTAAAACAGGGCTAAGAAACCTCTCTGGTTTCCAGACCCCTTGGCAGTTCGAAATTAAATTGAGCGCGCAAGGCAGTCTGGGTATACCCAGGCTATTCATTCATATGAAGGGAATCGAATAAGTAAGAAAAATTATCAAAATAAAACTGATTCTTGGTTGTTGCAGTTTTTTAAATGATACCCAGCCCTAGTGGAACATGGTTTAAACTCTGTTATATTGCATACTATATGTGAAGAAAAATGCCACTCTGGACTGTGTAATGTAATGTTTTTCTTTGATTTCACTGAGCTTTTGTTGCAGTATTGACATTCCCAGTATATAAGGCCTTGCTTTGAGTCAAACTCATCTGCAGTTTACGGGGGTGCCATTGTTCGCTTGGCTGGGGAGAGGTCACTGCGAGGGAGGAGAATAAACGTGGAGTGATTGACTAGTCTCTGTTGGAGAAATGAGTTCTCCATTCATTCCCAGGCTTCCAGAGGTGAAACGTCCTTCAGGAAAGTAAACACAATCTGACAGGGCCCTACAACAGAAGCAAAGGCACAGCATGGCTCAGCCAGTAAGGACGCCACTTTGCTCCACTCGGCCTTCCTCTCCTGCAGCCCTCCTTTCCTCCCAGCCTCTGTACGATCTGTACGATGACCCACAACACACGAGTTTCATCGCCGAATGTGGACACTTTAGCTGGATTATTTTGCTTCACTGCTGTGCAGAATATATTCAATGTTCAAAGTCACTTTTGTGGGTTTTTTTAGTCGTTTTGTGTCTGTTTTTGATCGTTTTGTGGTCAATTTGTGTCTTTTTTGGTCATTTTGTTTCCTTTTTTTGTTCATTTTGTTTCCTTTTTTTGTTCATTTTGTGTCTTTTTTTGATCATTTTGTGTCTTTTTTTTGTAATTTTTTTTCTTTTTTGGGTCATTTTGTGTCTTTTTTGATCATTTTGTGTCTTTTTTTGGTAATTTCGTTTCTTTTTTGGTCAATTTGTGTCTTTTTTTAGTGATTTTGTGTCTTTTTTGTCATTTTGTTTCTTTTTTGGGTCATTTTGTTTCTTTTTTGGGTCATTTTGTTTCCTTTTTTTAATGTCATTTTATGTCTTTTTTTAGTCATTTTGTTTCCTTTTTTGGTCATTTTGTTTCTTTTTTGGTCAATTTGTGTCTTTTTTTAGTGATTTTGTGTCTTTTTAGTGATTTTGTGTCTTTTTTGTCATTTTGTTTCTTTTTTGGGTCATTTTGTTTCTTTTTTGGGTCATTTTGTTTCCTTTTTTTAATGTCATTTTATGTCTTTTTTTAGTCATTTTGTTTCCTTTTTTTGGTCATTTTGTTTCTTTTTTGGTCAATTTGTTTCTTTTTTTAGTGATTTTGTGTCTTTTTTGTCATTTTGTTTCTTTTTTGGGTCATTTTGTTTCCTTTTTTTAATGTCATTTTATGTCTTTTTTTAGTCATTTTGTTTCCTTTTTTTGGTCATTTTGTTTCTTTTTTGGTCAATTTGTGTCTTTTTTTTAGTGATTTTGTGTCTTTTTTGTCATTTTGTTTCTTTTTTGGGTCATTTTGTTTCCTTTTTTTAATGTCATTTTATGTCTTTTTTTAGTCATTTTGTGTCTTTTTTTAGGTCATTTTGTTTCTTTTTTTGGTCATTTTGTTTCTTTTTTGGTCATTTTGTTTCTTTTTTGGTCAATTTGTGTCTTTTTTTAGTCATTTTGTGTCTTTTTTTTAGGTCATTTTGTTTCTTTTTTGGGTGATCTGAACTGTGCGTGTGAGATTGTGTTCAGTGAGTGGGGGTCGCGGACAACATGCATGTTAAATTGGGGGTCGCGACTCAAAAAGGTTGAGAACTACTGGCGTAAAGCATGCATTTATTTTTCCACTTCCAACTCTCCCTTTAAGGTATATTTTTAACAGACAAAATAAATTTGTAATAATTTAAAACTTACTATTAATCATGCCATTAAATATTTTAGCCGATTGACAGGCCTAGCAAAAACTTATGATAAGTCCAATGTATAATTCACATAACAAATGGTCATATCAGTTCTCCTCTCTAGCTATAAGCACAGCAGCACCAGAGCAGCTGTCTATACATCTCTTGGAAGTTTTATAGGTAGGAAAAAGTGTAATGTAGTTCCTGAAAGAGAGGACTTGACATTCAGCAGTAGCCAATGATACAGAGTGTTCCTGGACCTAGACGCTGCTGAATATATTCAATGTTCATAGTCACGCTCACTCTTCACTGTGAAATAAAAATGAATCCAGAGGGACGGGGGTGATCATTCATATCAGGGTATTAGAGCAGTTTTCTCTGTAGACTTCCACACCACCAGGTCCTAGCAGATCCCGCGTCCCTCCTGGAAAGCAAATTGAAAACTGTAGCGCCCACCAGAGACCAGATTAGGCTGTTTTCCCGACATGCTTAAATTGTAGTAATCTCGAATGCAGATCACATCTGCAGCTAATTGATGGATTTGCCAGAGGATCTCAGAGTGGTTGGGCTCCAATGTGAGCTCCTGTTTATTTTCAGAAGGCAGATGCTTTAACCCTTCTCAGGCTGCTGCCAGCAAACTCTGAGCCAGTGAATGTTGGAGCTAGCAGCATACTGCCATCAACTGCGAGATAACTGTCCAAAGGCTTTGCCTAACATTCACCCACAAACTCTGCCTAATTAGAGAGAAAGATGTGCCTGGCTTTCTGTTATACATTGGTTTTGCATGAATTATTCAAAGCACATAAGGCTTACTGTTGTTCTTCAGGCCCTCTCTTGCCATTCATGGTAGAAGCTCCAATGAGTATACGGGCGCCTGCCATCCACTCATGCAAATATGCTTACAGAGAAAGTGTGGTTAGCAGCTCATCACAGCATTGTCACATACACTTCTGTTAGCTGCAGCCATGAAAGTTTACATCATGGTTACCAGCCCGCAGAGGCCCAATACGTCACCAGCGAGCACTGTTCTCTTGTTCCGTCTGCAGACAGAGCAGACTCTTTATTCACAAATAGATGCAGAGGAACACAACAAGGCTTTTAGCAAGCCGACCTAAAACTTCAGATCTCCTGCCAAATTATAGTCTAGTGTGTGTGTGTGTGCGAGGGATTAAAGAAACGCTATACGTTTGCACACGTGTCGGCATTTTTGCATGGGATTGCACAAAAAAAAAAAAAAATGCATTGGCACTGTATGTGTTTGGGGATGTGCTGTGTGTTGTGGTTGTGGCAAGCAATGATCTATTTTTTCCCATTACCCCACTGCATACGTGTGGTTCATTTACATTCATGGTTATCCAGATAATGAAGCTTTCAATCCGGGGGATCCTGTGGTGAGAACAATGAACCCAATTACCTCCTGCCGCCTGTGAGATGGGATGGCAGACTCTGAGACAGATGGGAGAGGCTGCTCTCGGCCCGCAATCCAATCACATTCATCTCGCTAGCTTCCCGTTTCCCCTGTTCATGTGTTCTGCAGCAACTTATCAACAGGCAGGGGCCAAAGAACCTGCGATCATTACATCACACACACCACCGATTCTGCAAACACACACACACACACGTGCACGAGCACATTCCCTGAGGTCCACTCGACCCCTGCAATCTCCTCCTTACGTTCCACACCACTAACATGCGCCTTGGGTTTCTCTCTTCCTTCCAACACAACGTCGATCTTAAGATCTCATACCTTAGCTCAGGGGTGTCAAACTCTGGCCCGCGGGCCAAATTTGGCCCGCAGTGTAATTTTATTTGGCCCGCGAGGCAATACCAAATCATTATCTTATTATTGTACTATAAAAGCTGACCCGCCGGTATTATACGGCGCATTTACAGCGAATACTACAAATCCCACAATGCCCTGCTGTTGTTTTGGCGCGTCAATCAGGACAGGACCCAGAAACGCTCCTCGGTGACAGTCGTCATAGCAACCTCAAGCTAGAGCTGTCTCCCAGCTACCCCTTCCCAAAAATGGAGAAAAGAAAGGCAGAATTTATTAACCTGTTGAAAAAGTTTATTTTGATATTTAAATCAGAAGGATGCAAATAGAAAAGAGGCATACGATTTTTATTTAATTTTTATTTAATAGATTAATGACATTGATGTGTTTTTTATTTGAAATTTGATTTTGCATGTCTGCACTATTTAGTTATATATTGTATGTTTATAAGCGTTGCTGGTTCCATATTTAATGTTAAAGCAAAACATGTTTGGTATATATTAAAAGGTTTATTTGTTCAAGACACAAAATGACCAAAAAAAGGAAACAAAATGACCAAAAAAGACACAAATTGACCACAAAATGACCAAAAAAAGACACAAAATGACCAAAAAAAGACACAAAATGACCAAAAAAGACACAAAATGACCAAAAAAAGACACAAAATGACCAAAAAAAGACACAGAATGACCAAAAGAAACACAAATTGACCACAAAATGAAAAAAAAGACATAAAATGTCCTAAAAAGACACAAATGACCAAAAAAAGACACAAAATGACCAAAAAAGACACAGAATGACCAAAAAAAACTTTTTCTTGATGTGTTTTTTATTTGAAATTTGACTTTGCATGTCTGCACTATTTAGTTATATATTGTATGTTTATAAGCGTTGCTGGTTCCATATTTAATGTTAAAGCAAAACATGTTTGGTATATATTAAAAGGTTTATTTGTTCAATGTTGGCCCGCGATTTTATTCAAGTTTTACATTTTGGCCCATTGTGTATTTGAGTTTGACACCCCTGCCTTAGCTGCTGGAGGAGGAGGAGGAGGAGGAGGAGGAGGAGGAGGAGGAGGAGGAGGAGGAGGAGGAGAGGGAGGTAAGGAAAAGATACTTTGGGCGAGGTAATGTCTACCTTAATCTTGATCTCCTTATCAGCAAGCCAGGGTCTGACTGAGGACATTCCTAATGATTTATGCAAGATACTCAAGTTTCCTTTTTCTAGTTTAATATTTTAGTTATATGCTCTGACTGAAATGAGTCAAAGATGTGCTCAGCAGAAGTTAGTGGCTACTTTATCAGCTCTTGTGTGGATGTGCAACATGATGGAAGAAAATGGAAATAGTGTTAGTCAAAAAAAGAAGTTAAACAAGGGCATCTTTTTTGATCATGTCTCTGATGCAATCGTACGAAATGAAATCAGTGAAGATGGCTTTTGAGTGAGTTTTACTATAACCTAGACGCATGTCATCTTGCACCATGGGGATATTCTAGATGATATTCAATGTAAAAATACAGAAATGAAAACAGACAAAACTAGAACAAATTTGAGTGAAAATTTAAAAAGACTATTGGACATCATTTAGCAGTGACAGTGCATTATTTTCACCATCAGTGAGAAACAGTAGTTACTGGAAGTAACCTGAGCTCTATGAAGAGGTGTGTAGTTCGATAACTATTGTGTTGTTAATTGATTTCCAATAAGAAATAAACATACAGTTGCGTAAAGCAGCTATTCTCAACCTTAAAGTGTTCATGTGTTAATGTGTTTTAGTCTTTTTGGTCATTTGATGTCTTTTTTTTTGGTAATTTTGTGTCCTTTTTTGGTCATTTTCTGTCTTTTTTGGTCATTTTCTGTCTTTTTTTAAAAATAATTGTGTGGTAAATTTGTGTCTTTTTTAGTCATTTTGTTTCCTTTTGTGGTCATTTTGTTTCTTTTTTGGTCAATTTGTGTCTTTTTTTTGTGATTTTGTGTCTTTTTTGTCATTTTGTTTCTTTTTTGGGTCATTTTGTTTCCTTTTTTTAATGTCATTTTATGTCTTTTTTTAGGTCATTTTGTTTCTTTTTTAAGTATTTTAGTTTTTTCTATCATTTTGTGTCTTTTTTTGGTTGAGTGGGGGTCGCGGACAACATGCATATTAAATTGGGGGTCGCGACTCAAAAAGGTTGAGAACTACTGGCGTAAAGCATGCATTTATTTTTCCGCTTCCAACTCTCCCTTTAAGGTATATTTTCAACAGACAAAAACATATTTGTAATAATTTAAAACTTCCTATTAATCATGCCATTAAATATTTGAGTCGATTGACAGGCCTAGTAAAAACTTATGATAAGTCCAATGATTAATTCACATAACAAATGGTCATATCAGTACTCCTCTTTAGCTATAAGCATAGCAGCACCAGAGCAGCTGTCTATACATCTCTTGGAAGTTTTATAGGTTGGAAAAAGTGTAATGTAGTTCCTGTAAGAGAGGACTTGACATTCAGCAGTAGCCAATGATACAGAGTGTTCCTGGACCTAGACGCTGCTTGAGGGAATGTATTCCACTACTAGATAATTAGCCGGTGATTGCGTGAGAGCTGATACCAATTCTGCATAATACTCCAATATTTTCTGCATGCTTCATGCAAAATATACCCTTATCTCATATTTTTCCCCCTTATGGCCCCTCATTTTGACACTGTGATCAATAGTAATTGACTTAGTGATCGATGTGTCTCTTGAAGTTTTCCATCAGTCTGTACTGCCATCAGTGGTGTCCACACTATTGTGGGCCAGTGTATGGTTTGTTAGTGGGGATGTGCATGCTAATGCTTCCAGCAGCAGCTCCCCTGAGTGGCATACAGGTGTTTTTATATTAATGAATGTCAGGAGAAGAGATCTCGTTGGTCATCCCTGGGTACACACAGGTGTGTAGGTACACACTCACACACACCTGCCCACCCATGCGTGCATGCTACCTTACACACAGGCACACACACACACACACAAGCACACACATGCAGACTGAGGCTGTACACCCACTGAACCCTTGGATGCATTATTGATAAGCTACTAATTACGCTTGTTGCAATTTCAGCTGACCTTTCCCGGGAACATCCCGGATCATTATAAGCTGCATTCTCTCTTGAAATTGCAAAGGTAATCTAAAGTCCACCTCCCTTGTTCCTTTTCTGCCCCCAACACCACTACCACCCTCACTTCCTCCCTCCACTCACTGCTGGATGAAGATGTGTTCTTCCCTTCCGACATAGCAAGAGAAATTGTTCAGAAAAACATAAAGGGAATAAGAGAAGCAAAGAAAAATGCAAAGGTATAGAAACTAGAAAATTTCTGCTAAAAGGGGCAGGGATTAAACAGAGACTTTCTGCTGAGTACACTGACACCTCATACTAGTCTCTAGGATAAACGGTTCATTAGTTAGTAAAAGGGGGCGTGGTTAATAAAAAGGGGCGGGGTATTCAATCACCAGCTAAACAGGGACTCTATGCCGAGTAATCTGACACCTTATACAAGTTTCTAGGACAAACGGTTCATTAGTTATGAAAGGGGGCGTGGCTAATCAAAAAGGGCGGGAATTTATAAAACATTGTTATGTAGAACTGGTAAATGATGAACCATCATCATGCATGACAAGTTTGAGGCAGATTGGACAATGTATGGTCAAGTTATAAGGTCTCATGTTTTATGAAGAAACGCCATGTCTGTTGAGTTAGAGTTAACTGTTTTCAGTTAAAATGTCTGTGTTGGAGGAGGGGGGGGGGGGCTTTGGTAGCTAAGCAACCAGGTGTAGTCGACCAATCAGAGCAGAGCAATCAACTGAAGAAAAATGCAAAGGAATAGAAATTATAGCAGAATATTGGAAACACTACAGTATAGCTGAGTACAACTTAAGTTGAATGTCAGGTTTGTACTTGAACTGCTGTTTTTTCCTTAACTTCTGCATGACCTGAAATTATCTGAGCAATGACTCTGAAATTAATTCTCAGAGTACCTCTCCAAGTTTATGGTTAAAATTGCAATGCTCAGTATCATCTCATTCTCTTAAAGGTTAAAAACGACACCACAGTGGGTTATTATACCTGTTTGCATGCCATTACGACACATTAGTCTGAAACATTCTCATCATAGTTTACCATTATGGCAGACACGTTAGTGTAATGGCTCTGTTTGAAGCAGCTTTCCTGCTCTGAAAGCCATTTCATTTTGGAAAGGCCAAAAACTGTAATGTGGTTGGTAGTTGGTGCTCAGGAAGATCAATTGATGATCAACTGATCTGGGTGAAAGGAATATATATATATAATGCTCCTGCTGAACATATATTATGAGATCCATTATAGAAAAAATACAAATACACATAGGAATGCAGACATTTTTGATGTCCAACGCCAGCTGGGAAAGATTAATTTGATTATTTTCCTCCACAGCCACTGAAAGTACCAGATATTCCAACACACCTTCAATTGATGGCCATGGCCTTTAACAATCAACCTATTGATCTGGAGGTTGGGTCATTTGCATGAATTTACTTTGATTTATAAAATGCAGTACAATTAGTGGCATTAGAAACACTTAAGAAACACTTTTGCCAATTTATTTTAAAGCTGAAACAACAGGCACAGACTTTGTTCGTCAAAAAGTAGCAAAAGTCTGGCTCTGATGATAAAGCAGAAGAAACAAAGGGCTCCAGTAGGTGTTAAGTACAGCTACTGACTGCATGTATTCTGCTATTGTTCTTTAATGACTCAGTGCATTATAAAGGTACTATGTAGCCTTGATAACTCAAGCCCATACATATGATAATCTGCCTCCCTGAAAGATGCATAAATGCAGGTACTTGTGCAGAATAATTTCCACGGTAAGCTCAGCATTCACAGAAAACTGAATATATATCACATGTATTGGTGAAATGTTTTTGAAGCAGAAAGAATAAAATTCAGCCAATGTGGAAAACAGCAGCGTTCACTGTAGATCCATGTGCATTCAGGGAGCTGATTGATTTCTTTCCAAGTTGCCTGGAATTGATTCACTTAGATCTTTCAGTATTTCCATCTATTGTAAGTGTAAAATAATATAGACAACAGGTAAAGTTGAAACATGTGCCCAAAGCCCACATGTAGAACTACTTGTACTGCATGTTTTTTTTATTGTTCATCCTACACTGTAAAAAAAAAACCTGTTGTTTTTACGGTAAAAAAACGGCAGCTGTGGTTGCCAGAACTTTACCGTAATAAATGCGGTAGAACTTTTTTTAATATTACGGTAAAAAGATATTGGCACTGTTGATTTCACGTTTAAGATTGCCATTTTATTCCATTTTTTACTGTATAAGTAAAAGGTTTTTCCATCAAAAGAAACACTGTTTTGCCATATAATTGACAAGCAAATACTTTATAAATGAAAATGCATGAATTAAAGATTTTACCATTAAATATTACAGTATATTTTTGTTAGCGATATGGTGTTTAGTACATTTAACAGTGAGACAAAGTACTTTTTACAAAAGATAAATGCAAAAATGACAGTGGCGGCTTGTATATATATTACATTAATTACATATTACAGTGTATTTTACACTGGAGTAATGTATTTTCCCCAAAACAAAACTGTAAAAAATTCTGTTTTGGCTGATATATACATTTACGGTGTTTCATTGTTACTGAAACTGAATTAACCCATTTATCATTTTACGGTCTTTTACTGTCATGGTTTAGCAGTTTTTCACCGTAAAATCTACAGATATTTTTTACAATGTGATGAAAACATTTCGGCTGGAAGTCTGTGCACACTGAGACCAATGAAGGGCATTTCTTTGGTTGCAAACCTACCAAATTGCTTCCCAATTTATGTATTAATAATATGTGGGTGTACACTTAAAGGTCAATATCCAGTGAGTGAGCCATCCCCGATCCTTGATCAAAGTTTCTTTGAAATGTGGCTGTGGGAGACATTTGCTCTTATTACAGTTACCAGCCTGTTCAAGATCACACGCATGATATAATTGGAACTTCTTACAAGGTGGAAGAAAAAAAAACCTGTATTTTCTCAAACCAGTATGTGGTAATGAAGTTAGGGCAAAAAGCTTCAGTGCTTCTTTGGAAGGTGTTATTTTAAGTTCTGCATGTCATTCAAAAACAGAGCTGCTGTATGAAGGTCATAGTGACAAATCTGTGCAAGAGTTTCATTCTCTTTACTAGTTTAACAGCTTTTATCCTTCCACCTCCACAACTTTCCTCTTTCTCTGAAACTCACAAACACGTACACACATACACAACAAAACATTTCCACAGATTCTGCAATTCTCCCTCTAAGAAGGGAGTCTATATGCCTAAATAGATATTCAGCTCTTCCAGTGCAATCAGATTTTGTTGGTGATGGGAGCTGACTCGGAACCAAAATAAATAGATAGAAGGGGAAAAGGGCTGGGAGCAGCAGTTTGCTGGCGGTGCTGTGAACCAGGTGAGCCAGTGCAGGCAGGGACGACACCAGCCGAAGGATTAATGGTCTCAGGGGAAGCCAAGGTAAGCCTGCTGCTCCTGCTTGACATCTTTGTACTTGTAAGAGCACAGAAATTAGCCAGGCACTGCAGTGAGTAATGGCCAGGTTACTTCCATCAGTCCCATTTAACAATGCATGCAAAGCCAACAGAGGGAAATGCCGGGAGAGAAAAAAGTAAATGTTCTCTCTTGGGCATGTGTGCAGAGCCGCCTGGAGCAGTTTATCACACAAGACCTATGAATGTGTGTGTGCATGCACCAGAAACATTACACTTATATGTCCTGTCAGGTGAATTAAACATCAGCCATATCGATCAGTGCTGTGCCTAGATCTCTTCTGACAGAATCAACAAGGGATGCATGATATGGAGTTTTATTTCAGCTAATACAAACAATATGATAGCCAATAATTTCACATTTCTGTTTCAAAATTTAAAAAAAGTTTTAAAGTAGTTTAAGCACACCTGGGGTAATCAAGTTTAAGATGTACGGAGCAAAGATAGTTGATTTAATATTCCACATTTTATTGACATCATCGTTGCTAATGCAACAAAAACACTTCTGACTCTTCAAAAGTTAATTTTTTTGATTTTGGTCAAGGACATAATTTAAACAACATGGTCTCACAGGAATCCGTGAAATAGCCACAGATTTGCTTAACTCAAAATCCGTGGAATAGCCACGGAATCACTCAAATTTCCGTGAAACTGACACGGATTTCGCTACAATGCAAGTTAATGACAGTCATATCCCGTGGCTATTCCAACATACAAAGTGATTATGTACATTCACTGAGTGAATATTTAGAAAATAAAACATATATTTCTCGCTAGAAATGTGATCAAAATCCATTTTTATGCAGAAACTAAGTCAAAATATTGATTTTTTCACAAAAAAATGAGAGAACTGTCCGCCATGTTTTTTGTTCTGACCGCCGGGACCTTGAAAGTCACGTGACTTGGAACAAACCAATAGGAAAAAGTATTAATTTGCATTGTAGCAAAATCCGTCTCAGTTTCACGGAAATTTGAGTGATTCCGTGGCTATTCCACGGATTTTGAGTTCAGCGAATCCGTGGCTATTTCACAGATTCCTGTGAGACCAGGTTGAATTTAAAATGATAAAATTTACATAATCTGTCGAAAAAAATTGATTATCAGAATATTCCATAATAATATACATTCCCAATCATTTATCAGCCTGATATTAACCCTTAATTCTGGGGGCATCTGTTGACAAAAACAGAGACATTATACTTTTAGAAACATAAAGCAATGTTTGAACAGCAGGGTTCTTCTGGCCTGTGCAGAGGCTGATGTAAAATGGGCCATGATGACTCACAGTGGGAAAAAAACTATCTGTGTCTGACATGAAGCCAAGCTGACTGCAGCCGCTGTTGTTGGTAGAGAAGAAAAAAGTTTCTGCATGGCCTACAGTCCAAGAGACTTATTCTTGTGTGATTATTTTTCCTCCTTAGAATTTTGTCTTATTAACTTATCACTTATCTTATGTACACTGTAAAAAATGTTTGTGGAAATTACAGTAAAAAACTGTCAAATTGCATCAGAAATAGGTCGTAAAATTAAACATTGTACATCACCGCAGTAGATAGTTTTAATTACTGTAAATCAAAGAGTAGTATAAAACTTTAAATTCTACCGCCATAAACTGTAGAAAACACACAGTTTTGCTGTAAAAATATAAAAATTCCATGTAAAGTTAATGGAGAAATACCATAATGACACAATTATCCTAAAAGAAATGGGATTATTCTGTATAAATTACAGTTTTTGCTGATATTTACATTTACATACGCTCACTGTATTTTTTACGGTGATGTTCTGGCAACCACAGCTGCCGGTATTTTACCGTACGTTAAACAGATTTTTTTTTACAGTGTACTGTAATGCTCATTTAAAGGTAAAACATGGCTCATTGGCATTTCGAGTGGGATTTCGTTCTTATGTCCTTGATACTTATTTCCTCCCTCACCTCCTCTTAATCCATAAACAATGTTGAAGGAATATGTATTATGTATGTATTTCATAGAGGTATAATAAAAACCAGGGACAACATATCATGAATGTGGTCCAGACCTAAGTGGTGCCTGCTCCCCTCCAGATGTTCACATTTTCTACCATACAGACACAATCATGCTCTCTCCACTCAGCACAGACTAATGTCTCAGCACACAGAAAATGTCAGTGACTCTAAGGTCAGATGGTAGTACAACATGCACACAATTGTGCATGCACGCACACCCAATACACACCCAACACACACCCAATACACACCCAACACAGAGAAACTGTGGTAAAATAAACATCAGGATCGAAGTCCACATAGCATTTCTATCTTTTTAGAATAAGACATATTACGTTTCTTTTGCACCCAGCAATGAATTCATATATCTGCCCATGTTTGTTCTCTTACATATAATTCATTCAGGCAAATATTCTAGCTGAAAATACATCCCAAAAATAGATACCGGTCAAAAGTTGCCCAATTTTTCCATTTTTTTTTATTGAAATTCAAGCAGTTCAAGTCAAATGAACAGCTTGAAAGGGTACAAAGGTAAGTGGTGAACTGCCAGAAGTAAATAAAAAAAGGTAAGCTTAACCAAAACTGAAAAATAATGTACATTTCAGAATTATACAAGTAGGCCTTTTTCAGGGAATAAGAAATGGGTTAACAACTTAACTCTATGGAGTCTTGGGCTATTTTGTCCATTTTTTAATTCTTTTCATGTCTTTGTAAGTCATTTTGTGTCTTTTTTTGGTCATTTTGTGTCTTTTTTAAGTAATTTTGTGTCTTTTGGTGTCTTTTTTGTCATTTTGTGTCTGTTTTAAGTAATTTTGTGTCTTTTGGTGTCTTTTTTGGTCATTTTGTGTCTTTTTTTGGTCATTTTGTGTCTTTTTTTAGTCCTTTAGTCCAACATAAAATGTGATTTTGAATCTTTTTTTAACTTTCAAAACACTATCATGCTCAATAAAGAATTTAAAATGTTGCAAATGTGCATTAATTTCAGAGTACACCGAGACATTAAACTGCATCATTTTCAATTAAATTCTGGAAAAAGTTGGTGTGTTCTAAAACTTTTGAGTAGTGTATATATTTCTATTTTTGTGATGTATTTTCATCATTTCATTTTATATTTTTGTGTGTATATATATATATATATATATATATATATATATATATATATATATATATATATATATATATATATGCTGCATATGAAACATTTTTCTGATTCTGACTTTGGCTGCACCAAGGTCATACTTGCTGTGCAAACAAAAAGTACAAAAGACAGAGAAACGGAGAGGCACATCGTAACCCACAGGGTGGATGGGTTCGCTAGAGGGACTTGGCAAAATCTTCATAAACCTGTTTTCCCAAGTGCAACCCTCTTCAACTAGAAGAAACACAACCACTGTGGCACTGTGAAAAATGTCACCACTTGCTGTTGTAAACAATTAGTGTATGTCTGTCTTACTTTAATAAATAAGCTTTATTTTGATGTGTTTTTCATGCACACTGGCACTTAAGTTACATTAATAGTACAAAAAAAATCCCAGACTAAATCAATTCATTGTCATTGTGAATTAGATAAAGCCAGATTAGACCTGTGGCCTGCAAGTTGAGAATCGATGCTTTACATGAAATTTTCTTTAACATTCAATGAATAGACTGAATGTGTAAAAGGGGCATTTCATTCAATACAGACAAAGGCCAATGTTTGTAATATCAAAATATGCAAATAAGATGCAATTTCCCTCTAAAACAATACATTTGTTGACAGTTTTTATCAATCTTTTAAATGTCCCACACTGTAAAAAATGTTTGTAGAAATTACAGTAAAACACTGTCAAATTGCATCAGAAATAAGGTGTAACATTTAAAATTGTATATTAGTGTAGTAGGCACTTAATTACCGTAAGTCAAGGAATAGTACACAACTTAAATTGTAAAAATATTTTTTAAAAATGTATGTAAAATGAATGGAGAAATACCATAATGTCACAAAGACACAATTACCCTGAAAATAACCCCCACTGGATTATTCAGTCTAAATAACAGTTTTTCCCCCTGATATTTATATTTAAATTTACAGTAGGAAACCCACTCACTGTATTTTTAACGGTGAAGTTCTGGCAACCACAGCTGCCGGTATTTTACCGTAAATTAAATAGATTTTTTTTTTACAGTGCACATAGTCAGACCGTCCTCTTTGTGTCAGTATTTTTTGATTATTATTATCATTATTATTAATGGCGTGAACACTATGCATCCTCTCTTCCACAGTGTCCTATAAACATACCCGAAAAACTACAAGAAAACTACACTGTAAGACTTTGCTGTAAATTTACAGTCAAATTCTAACAGTAACTTGCTGTATTATGACTGTACAGTATATTGCTGTGAAAACAATGCATTGTGGGAGTTATCATGATTGCTCAGGCATTCCAACGATCAAAATTATATATTTTTTTCCAGGAATTTCATGTTTTCAGCTGAGCATGTCAGGAAAATAAAGTCATTATTTTCGGAAAAGAAGACAAGTTTTATTTTATTTCTTTTTTGTCTGGGCTGAAATAATCACAATGTGATGTTTTCCAGCAATCCCAATAATAGAGTTTTCATGGATTAGTTGAAACATAATTTAGAGTTAAACATTTAAATGTCATGCCATTTTTTTTCTGCGTTACGAGACAGTTTGTCAGTAAACGGACCTGTATTTCTATAATACAGTAGAGGTACTGTAAGTTTTACAGTAACTTACTGGCGAAACTGCTGCCAGTAATTTACTGTAATTTTACAGTAAAAAGTTTTACAGTGTGAATATTTCTCCAAAAAGCACAACCCAAACTCTTTCCCAGTCCCTTCACAGCGGCCACATGGGGATGAGTCTTTCTCAGTGTTGTGTGAGAAGAAGCAAGGAGGGTCAGAATACAGAATCCTCCTTGGCAGGGCTGAGGGAATGGATGGACGGAGGAATGAAGGGATGAGGGGTGATAGAGGTCTCCCAGCTGTCTAAGACCCAGTCTCGTCCCAGCACACTGGTTCCCACTAATGACCAGAGGCCCTGAATTCCTCCGACTCCCCCGGGACAACAGCTGCTGCCATCCCCAGCTTCTTCGCAGGCTTTGAAGGGGACGTGGCAGCAGTGGAGCTGGCTACCATCCTGCCTAGCAGAGCAGCAACTCAGGGATGGGGACAGACAGGCTTGTTGTGCCAGCAGGGTGGCTAAGCCTGCTGAAACCCTATCCAGCCAATTACTCCCTCCAAACGCCAAGCTGGCTCTCTAATGGAGAAACTGGGGACCGCACGCTGTTAGGTCCTCTCACAGGTTTACAGGTTTTACAGGTAAGCAGTAACACTCCCACTTCAGGTCAGGCAATTTTTCCCCTGTACGTTCTGACAGTTAGGACTAAATGGGGAGAAAAGCTCTGTTTGATTTTCTCCGAACCAATTTGTTTAAAATGACAAATTCCTTCTTTCTCTCTGTCTCCCATCCACTCACACATAGCCCCTGGTTAGGCTTACCCTTTAGACTATTTGCACAGAGAGAGAGAGAGAGAAACTGCTGTATAGAAAAGTAGTGAAAATAGCCAGGCTTGAGGGGTTTGGACGCCTATGGTTAGACTACCTAATCATTCTGTCCACGTTCCTACTGTTCAGATAAGCAGCACAGTGCCTCCAGTGAGCCTTCCCTCCATCGACGGCATACATATACTTTAACACAGCTAATTTGTGCAAGTCTTGCAGCACTTGCACACCATTTAGAGATACACTTCAGATTTCACTAGAGAACCAGTGGACCGTATGGCGGGATGGAGGTCAGAATAAATAGAGCTCCTACAACCCAGGAGAAATACATTTAAAATATGTGTTGTTTCAACAACCATTGTTCTCTGTCAGAGCTGTTGAAGTAGCAATCAACATTACTGTTATTGCAAATGTATTGTAGCAGCTGTGGGTAAATACAGTGTAATGGGAATAGATTTGCTGTGCCACAAAATCAACAGCAACCAAAAAAAAGTGCACCTAATTAAGTCCTTTCATTTAATGTTAAAGAAAAACCTCAGCTTTTTTACTATGGCATTTTCTTTTATAATAAACAACCGGATCCCAGCATATTGAATCAAAGAGAAATATGGAATAACAGGCTGAGAAATTCATTTTGTTATATGTGACAGCTTCTGGACTGTTCTTTTTTCCCCTTTGTGTTTACAAAACAATTTGTGAGAGTCCACTGAACCAACTTTCCTCTAACAATGTGTTATGAGACAGAGAAAAACAAGAGAGAATCAATAGGACCTGTGGTCATGTATAATTTGCAGGGCCAGCACCTGGCTGCCAACAAATAAAGATTTTTTTCCTGCACGTTGCATTCAAGGATATTGGACAATTTTGTTGGAGGTAGGCGGCTATTTTCACCAAATCCTGGCTCCAGGTCAGCCGAAATGATTGGATCTCTGTAAGCTCTGTGGGTGCACACAGCACTGTCCCCATGTAAACAGGAGGCCCGAATGTGTTCTTCACACTTCTTTGCATGTTATGTTTATATCCATGCACAAGCTCAGCTGAGACACGCTGACAAACTGCACCTTGCAGAAGTCATAGCCAACCACATTGGCGGTAAAATAAATCTTTTTAATTGCATGGAGAGTAGTGTGCGATTCTCAGCATTTTCTCTGTGTGCAATCTTCCTCTTACCATGCACTATGTGATTGTGTGTGTGTGTGTGTGTGTGTGTGTGTGTGTGTGTGTGTGTGTGTGTGTGTGTGTGTGTCAGGTTGGCTGGCAGGCTGTGAGGCTGCCTTGGCTAGTCAGAGAGCTCTTCTCCCTGAACCAGCTGGGCCCTCCTGCCTCCCTCCAAAGCAGTCAGTGCAGACCACATGGTCTCACCCCCTCTCTGAAAGGTGCCATTCAGCCTCACACAGCTACACACACTTGGACACACAAACTAGCACACACACACACACACACACACACACAGAACAACACACCGAAGCCCGAGCAGAGAAATATCCAAAAGGAGCACCTTCTGCAGCCCACACACAGCCAGCTAACCTGTACAGCTGAGCCATCCATTAACCATATAGTCAGTCGGCTTAGGACCAGATTTAAGAATAAAGGGGACACGCCGGACAAAAGCACCAAATTTCTTCCACATGCTCTCTATCACCAAAGGTTTCAATTTTTGGTAGGAGCCACTTCATCAAGATTGTGGATCAGAGATGGCACCCATATAAAGTCTATGAGAACCAGTATATCTTAAAAGGTCAATCTTGGTGTCAGAATATGCATTTTCTTGGTAAAGGAATCATTTAAAGCTATTGAGAATATCACTAGATGATTATTTGATCAAATAGATATGTTCATTTTCACCCAGACTGGTAGGTCTTCAAGTGCTGCAGCAAGGAATCCTGAGCTGAAAATGAATCTATGTTCATGGGAGAGTGCGGATTAGCTGCAATGTACACTGCTCAAAAAAAAATAAAGGGAACGCTTTAATCTAATGTCAGATCTCTAGTGATATTCTCAATAGCTTTAAATTATTCCTTGACCCAGAAAATGCATATTTTGACACCAAGATTGACCTTTTAAGATATATTGGTTCTCATAGACTTTATATGGGTGCCATCTCTGATCCACAATCTTGATGAAGTGGCTCCTACCAAAAATTGAAACCTATGGTGATAGAGAGCATGTGGAAGAAATTTGGTGCTTTTGTATATATATATTAATGCCAACATATATCTTAATAGGTCTACATGTCTACATTATTTTTACCACTGCTGCTCCACACATAAGACAGCTGGTACTGCAGGTCTGAAAGGAGATTTTCCTCCAAACAAGTTAATTAAGAAATGTTGAATTACAGTCTAAAAATATCAAATAAAACAAGACCCCAAATAATGACACAAAAGCATAAACTGTATAAAAAAAATCGAGGTGATATCAGCCATAGATTTCTGAAGAGCCAATATAATGCCCACCTGTCAATCAAAGCAGCCATTCCCTTAATTATGCACAACTTTAAACTGTAATATAATTTTAGTTTAAGTTCAGAAACGAGTAAATAAGCTATAGAGACCAAAAACATGTTTAGTACCTGCTGTAAACTTGTTATTTCTGCTGTAAATTTTATTTTTCAGCCCTGGATGTTGCTGCTTGCATAAATGCATACCATTTATGGTATTCTACTGTATTTATGCACAATTGTATATGTACATTTATATATTGATTTTTAGAATAATAGAAAACAAACAGTAATTGAATATAGTTGATTCTACATTATGTTCTGTGTAACTATAAAAGCCTCGAGGTAAAAACTGAACCGTACTATTTTGATCCTTCAGTTGCAGAATTCAAACATGTTTATCTCAAATCAGTTCTGTTTTCGTACACAGGGGAAGGCCATGTTGGTACTTTTTTTTATAACTGATTTTTTTATAACTCACAGCTGAACCTTCAATGTTTGAAACTTATTTTATTGGAAAACAATAGCACAGCAGTATTTTTCTTTAACAAATAAAGGAAATCACAGTTAGTAAAATATTGAACTTAAAATAAATAGCAACAATTTACAGGACAAACTAACAGAAGAACTGCAACCATAAATAAAGTGTCCTGAGTTTTTAGTTTTGTTATAGTAAAACATACATACAACTAGGGATGGGCGACTTCTGACTATTCGAATAGTCAGATATGGATTTTTAGAATCATAGAAAACAAACAGTAATAGAATATAGTTGATTCTACATTATGTTCTGTGTAACTATAAAAGCCTCGAGGTAAAAAAAAAACTGAACTGTAGTATTTTGATCCTTCAGTTGCAGAATTCAAACATGTTTATCTCAAATCAGTTCTGTTTTCGTACACAGGGGAAGGCCATGTTGGTACTTTGCATTGTCAACAGCGTAATTCTGCAAAACGGGTAAACTTTTGAACTGTGCCGTGTTTGTGGGAGAAGCTGTTTTAACTCTCAGAGCTTCGTTCTATCAGTCTCTCTCTGGATGAGGTCACCGAGGTGGATAGAGATAAAGAGAAAAGGCAAAGAAGATGAGGGGGAGGAGAAGAAGAGCAAGATGTTGGGAGGTCCAGGTCACATGGTGGGCTCCAGGACCTTGTGGTGGAGGTAGCGCACTTCCCCTGAGCTACATTTACCCTTTAGCTGCAGCCAGGCAGGCAGGCTGAGTGGACGGAGGTAGGTGGGGGGAGTGCGGGGGCACCGAGAGGGAATGAGAGAAAAAGCGAGACGAGTGAGCTGGAGAGAGAAATGTAGCATTGAATCCTAATGTCAGATCAGAGCTGAGCTGAGGAGGAGACCTCTCCTGCCAGGAGCGAACCAACATGCATCTGTATCAAGGGTAAAATATTGTGATCTTTGATTATTCCCTCTTTCACCTTTCATTAATGTTCTCCAGATAGAAGGCAAGGCAGCTTGACATGCACACATGAGAGCAGAAAGGGTTTCAACAGACACACTGGTGGTGAGATAGCAGAGCGTTTTGACAGACGCCTTTGTTTCCTCCGTGCTACTGCTGTACATTACTTCTCTGCAGTTGTAGGTCACATTCATTTCATACTCAGACGGAGCTGTCTGCAGACTGTTTTCAGCTTTTTATGTTCTGTTTGTGGGCTGGCGTGATAAGAACGGAAAGAGGCAATTTGCCCTCATCATGTGCAATAAAGACAGAAAGAACATTAATAAGTGGGTTACTTGTGGAGATCATTTCCTCACATACACACACACACACACACACTCAAACTGTAGTATGTGAGGTGACTACAAAGAGGGTTAGCAAAAAAAGGAATAAAAAAGAGGCAAGGTGAATAGTCAGGCGGTTTAGGACCAGATTTGGGAAGAAAGGGGACACGTCGGACAAAAGCACCAATTTTTTTCCACATGCTCTCTATCACTATAGGTTTCAATTTTTGGTAGGAGCCACTTCATCAAGATTGCAGATCGGAGATGGCAGCCATATAAAATCTATGAGAACCAGTATATCTTCTAAGCCACTTAGAAGGTCAATCTTAGTGTCAAAATATACATTTTCTGGGTCAAAGAATAATTTAAAGCTACTGAGAATATCACTAGATGATCAAATAGATATGTTCATTTTGGCCATGTATTTATATAATTATTAGATTCCAAACATTTTCAGCTCAGGATTCCCTGCTGCAGCACTTGAAGCGAGTTGCCTACCAGTCTGGGTGAAAATGAACATTTCTATTTGATCAAATAATCATCTGGTGATATTCTCAACAGCTTTAAATGATTCCTGGACCCAGAAAATGTAGATTTTGACACCAAGATTGACCTTCTGAGTGGCTTGGAAGATGTATTGGTTCTCATAGACTTCATATGGGTGCCATCTCGGAGTGGCTCCTACCAAAAATTGAAACCTATGGTGATAGAGAGCACGTAGAAAAAAATTTGGTGCTTTTGTCCAGCGTGTCCCCTTTATTTAGCCAAGCCGCCTGACTACAAGGTAGAGCTGTGCGATATGGTTGAACTCAAAATCACAATATTCATTTGGATAATTTCTGTTACTGAGATCAATGTTTGTCAATTAGATGCACAACCTAAAAAAAATATTTTTACTTTCTCTCAATAAATAAAATACTATTTTATATTTTCCTTTATGTTTTGACCTCTCCCCCATTCACAAACTCATACGTCATTAAAACCGGGATTTTGGACAATGGGGACATTTTGTAAAATGCAGCTTGGTGGACTGATTTGTATTTATTGTAGGAAAAATATCTGTAAACATGAAGACAGGGCCTCAGATGAAATTAAATACATGAAAAATATTACATCCTTGCCCAGCCTTAGGTGGGGGGTCTGGCAAAAAATGATCATGGCAGGGTCTGCACTTTGTTTATTTTAATGGAATCAAGTGGTACAAATAAAATCCTGTTTCACTGTCGTGCAGGGATCCCATTTCTCCAGATGAATAATTCAGATTGTACATGCTGCGAGGCCAAGAATAGATTCCTAAAATAACAGGAGGATGGAGGCATGGAGGAAGGAAGGGTGGGGGAAGAGGACGACAACTATCTGGAGAGGGCTGACAGCCAACGAGACGGGGACTTCATGGTCCCTCCTTGACCCAGGACAGGTAGACTCTCCTGAAACCACCGCTGTCCTGGCTATCATTACACCCTCAATGCAGCCAAAACATGCCGTCGTACACTGTAAAAAAAAAAAAAATGTTGTTTTTACGGTAAAAAACTGGCAGCTGTGGTTGCCAGAACTTTACCGTAATAAATACAGTGCAACTTTTTGTAACATTACGGTAAAATGATATTAGCACTGTTGATTTCACGTTTAAGATTGCCATTTTAGTCCATATTTTACCGTATAAATAAAAAAGGTTTTCCATCAAAAGAAACTTTGTTCTGCCATATAATTGACAAGAGAATACTTTATAAATGCTGCATAAATTAAAGATTTTACCATTAAATATTACAGTTTATTTCTGTTGGAGATATGGTGTTTAGTACATTTAACAGAGAGAATCTTTTTTTTTACAAAAAATGAATGCAAAAATTATGGTTTGTACATCATATTTTTTGCTACAAACACGGTGCCAGTGTATTTTACAGTGGAGTAATGTATTTAAAAAATAAATAAAAATGTAAAAAATAATGTTTTGGCTGATATATACATTTACTGTGTTTCATTGTTACTGAAACTGAATTAACCCATTTATCATTTTACGGTCTTTTACTGTCATGGTTTAGCAGTTTTTCACCGTAAAATCTACAGACATTTTTTACAGTGCAGAACGTTACCGTAATAAATACGGTGCAACTTTTTTCTAATATTACGGTAAAAAGATATTGACACTGTTGATTTCACGTTTAAGATTGCAATTATTCAATTTTTTACCGTATTAAAAAAAAGGTTTTTCCATCAACAAATTTGACATATAATTGACAAGAAAATACTTTATGAATGCCGCATAAATTAAAGGTTTTACCATTAAATATTACAGTATATTTCTGTTAGAGATATGGTGTTTAGTACATTTAACAGTGAGAAAAAGTATTTTTACAAAAAATAAATGCAAAAATTACAGTGATGCTTTTTGGTGCCAATGTATTTTACAGTAATAGAGTAATGGGTTTTTTTTTTTATTTAAAACCTGTAAAAATACTGTTCTGGCTGATATATACATTTACAGTGTTTAATACTGAAACTGAATTAACTCATTTATCATTTTACGGTCTTTTACTGTCGTGGTTTAGCAGTTTTTCACCGTAAAATCTACAGACATTTTTTTACAGTGTATGCCTGATAGGCCCAGATTTAACATGTTCTTCCTGTCATTGGCTGCTGTCTCTGCTGTCAGATTGGTTTATTTAAACTGAGCTAGCAAAGATTAAGAGACCCGATCAGATTAGGATGCCAAATCCCTTTGCAAAAGCACCCCTCCATCCAAGAGTCAGAGTAAGATGGTCTGAGCAGTGCTTCAAGGTTTCACTTTAACATTCAGGAATCAATCCCTGCTTCCAATCCAGCGTATTAGGTTGATGTGTGCCAGCAGTCCAGGCAGGCAGCTGTTGAGGGCTGAACCATTCCCTAAAGCACATTGTGCCTGCACTGCTCCCTGATTCCCTGATAACATTAATGCCAGGCAGATGTCCCTGAACTAGTCCAGACATTTTCTTAATATTAGAGTTGTAGACTGGCCTCTTTTCTTTGCCCCTGACGAATTTCTTGAAAATCTCCCGTGGCTTTTAAGACCAACACAATATTGACCCACAATATCTTCCACATCAACAACAGCCGAGCCATTCTCTTCCCTAATGGTAGGAAAATCAATAGGTAACGAATGGGCTTATTTATATTTCAAGCGATGATGTGTCATGTTTTGGGTTTTGTGACAAGTTTATTGCTGTAGGGGGATGCTGAAGGGGAAGATTTGCAACACAATAATGAAAAAAACAACATGCCTGTGGATCTCTATCAGCTGTTCGTGCTACAGCAAATAACATTTGTTCCAGATGGGGATCTCTTCCTTATCAAGACTCTGCTCCACCTTTGTCATTAGTCTATGTCCAACTCAGGAGCTAATCTAGAATGAAAAGACAGTTCGGCCCCTCAGATCTCACCCAATGACTCCCTTCACTATCAAAGTGCTCTTTGAAGTTCACGTTTTATAAAATTGGTTCAAGTGTCAGGTCAGAGTTCCTGCAGCCAAAGGTGCGACAGTCATTTGAAGCCTCATTCTTCTTTCTAGTTATTCCCCAAGAAGCCTTGGCGGTCTTTGTATTCTCCAGCAGGAGCCCTCTTCATGTTTATTGCAAAGAGGCAATCAAGCTGGCCTGCGTGTGGACCTGGCCCCAAAGAACCAAAGTGTCTGGGGGTTCTCTTATTAACTTCTTTGCACTGAGACCCATTCGCCAATCATCCTTGACAATACCAGTTTGCCTGATAGATTCATCGATGAGATGGTGCCAGGGGAAAACTCACCGGAAAAAAGAATAAAGAAAAGGCAAACAAAGTACGCATTAGGGCAGGGATTCCCAAAGTGTGGTGCGTGGACCCCTGGGGGTGCACGGGCTGCCACTAGGGGGTGCGCGAGATGAAAAATGTAATGGCAGTCCGATAATTACACAATTAAATTTTTTCCCCCACGCAATAAAGACGTGGAAATTTCCTTTGTAAAATGTAAAATCAAAAACTGTAATATTAATTAATAAATAAATGCAGGCTATTAAAAATGCACTTCATCTTAAATTGAAGCGTAGAAGAAGTTATCTTCTTCCATTTTTCCAACCTGTGTTATGATGACGGGTTGTTTAGCTCCACGCTCATTTAAACTTTTTTTTCAATTTTTGTTCAACGCGGCTCAAAATATTATAACATTTTCCAACTTATGTGCTTTCTGCCTGTGATCCTGAGCCTTCATCATCCTCTTTGCTCTTAAAAGTGGAAGCTTGCGCATAACTTTGTTGCATTATATTGAAACTGTGTTTCAGATTAATTCAAATGCTAGAGCTCATTGTTGAGATCGTGATTATTTTAATTTATATGTGTGTTCTGGTCATTTGAGCATGATTAAACATGCCGCCTTTAATATGGCGATAAAAAAGCTTATTGCATTTTGTATTTTTTTTTAAGGAATGGGGGATCGGGGGTGCGTCAACCCGGTTCGGACATAGAAGGGGGTGCACGGCTAAAAAAGTTTGGGAACCGCTGCATTAGGGGACAGAATAAACCTGGTGCAAATATCAGTGTGAGATCTAAGGGCTCCAGTGAGAGGAGTGGAATACCAGGTAAGTTTAAAAAAAAAAAAAGGAGAAAATACAAACTCACATTAGGAGCTACCATGAACCGTGGCAAGGCCAGGGCAGTCAGAGCATGACCACATCAACACTCGTACTTCAGGCGGTAGTGCTGCAATAATGACTCAGTCAGGAATACACACATATACACGAATACTTATGAATAATGTTAAAACACTCCTTCTTCCTTCATGCACGAAAGCAAAGGTTACCCCAATCATCTTTTCGGCTGCTGCAGTTTTACAGCCCCAGAATGACTGCTTCTCTCTCCATTACCTCTGCAGTCGTTTGACTGGCAGATGGGTGGAAAGACGCTGGATGGAAAGTGGGTGGGTGGGCAATCATGGGACTGTGTCTCACAGTGAGTGCGTGCGTGCTTGCAGCACTATTTGTCGTCTCAGCAGATGAGATGGGAAAGGCAGGTGAGACGTGGCTGGGCCTTATTTAAAAGCCTCTTTACGGTGCCCACTGAACCAACGTTGGCATTCCCTAATGGTGCATCACAGGCACGTCATCCCACGCCAGAACCCGCCATCCTGTGCCCCGCGTCCTTGTCTGTTGTCATTGCTTTAATAGCTGCCACAGCCTAAGTTACAGATAATATAGCTTTTACAATACATAGCTAAATTTAGGGCTGCACCGATTGCAATTTTCTGGCCGATCACCGATTTTTATCTCTGGGAACAAACTCCCAGAGAACTTGAGGTCTCTTTTAAATCAAGTCTGAAGACTTTTCTGTTTCCATTTTAACCTGTAATTTTTATTCATTCGCTTTTTAATTTTTTTTCTTCATTCACTTTTTTTTTTTAATTCACTTTTAAATGTCTTCTAATGTGTTGTATGTATTTGAATCCTGCCCCTGTAAAGCACTTTGAATGGCCCTGTGTCCGAATTGTGCTATATAAATAAACTTGCCGATTCCGATTTGGCCGATACCGATTTTTTTTATAACTCACAGCATGCACCTTCAATGTTTGAAACTTATTTTATTGGAAAACAATAACACAGCAGTATTTTTCTTTAACAAATAAAGGAAATCACAGTTAATAAAATACTGAACTTAAAATAAATAGCAACAAGTTACAGGATAAACTAACAGAAGAACTCCAACCATAAATAAAGTGTCCTGAGTTTTTGGTTTTGGTATAGTTTGGTTCTAGTATAGTTTTTGCTATTCGAATAGTCATTAAGTCATAAAAATAGAATAGTTCATCATATCTGGAAGAAAAAAAAGTTGTATTACTGGTGCCTTCCTCACGGGGGCAGCGTAGCATTTGATGACACAGTGTGGCGGCTAGATGCCAAACTGTAGAAGAAGAAACAAACTGAGGAGAGGGTTTTCCACGGCGGGACAAGTTAGTTAGCCCCCAGAGGGATTTAGAGACTCTGGAGGTGCAGCAGCTGAAAGCAGCATGGCTAATTATGCGACTCTCCGCTGATCATAAACATAGTGATCGATAGAGTGTCCGGTGCTTGTTGTAAACAAACAGAGATCGCTAAGTGAACACATTCTGCAGCAGCAGCACATACACACTGTACTGCTACAGAGCTAGCTGTTAGCCTGTTAGCACATACACACTGTACTGCTACAGAGCTAACTGTTAGCCTGTTAGCACATACACACTGTACTGCTACAGAGCTAACTGTTAGCCTGTTAGCACATACACACTGTACTGCTACAGAGCTAACTGTTAGCCTGTTAGCACATACACACTGTACTGCTACAGAGCTAACTGTTTGCCTTTTAGCACATACACACTGTACTGCTACAGAGCTAACTGTTTACCTGTTAGCACATACACACTGTACTGCTACAGAGCTAACTGTTTGCCTGTTAGCACATACACACTGTACTGCTACAGAGCTAACTGTTAGCCTGTTAGCACATACACACTGTACTGCTACAGAGCTAACTGTTAGCCTGTTAGCACATACACACTGTACTGCTACAGAGCTAACTGTTAGCCTGTTAGCACATACACACTGTACTGCTACAGAGCTAACTGTAGCTAACTGCCGCTAACGGCGGCTCGTTAGCGGCTCGTTAAGAAGAGTAAGAAGGAGTTTCTGGATTTGTCTCCAGTCCCTTTCTTGAAAATAGTCGCTAAGGAGGTCTGAAAAGTTGCTAAATTTAGCAACAAAGTTGGGAGCACTGCTTCGCCAGTGGGGGGTTATTATTGAGCTAGATAAGATCGGTTTGACGTAAAAGATCCCGCAAAATTAAGGAAATCGGTGCACCCCTAACTGTAGCTAACTGCTAGCTAAATTCCACACAGATTAAATACTGCATTTTTGTGGTCTGTAGTACTAATCTGTGTAATCCACTGCTTGCATATCTCTGTTTGAATCATTTGGTTGAAGCAGGTGTCCTTTCCAGTCCAATGGTAGCATGATGCAGTGATTTTTAAGTGGACTGACAGTGAGAGAGACAGAGGGTGATATGAAAGGCTAATGGAGTTAATATACTGAGATGGAGAGATAAAGGAACGGAGAGGTTAGACTGGAGGGACAGCCATGAAGAGCTAGCTGAGTTACAGGTACTCAATCTGAATACAGATTGAATTTTACAGCTGATTGTTTTCTCTCTAACTTTGTTTCTTGTTTCTCTAACTTCATGTGGCTGCAACTGGTTTATACTTGCAGAGCTTAAATGCACTCCACTGTCCTCAAATTTGACTTTATATAGAAAAAAAAAAATCAAATATGTGAGCTGGCATTTTTATTTATCTGGAGGTGACATATTGTTATATTCAATTTTCACACAGTAAAGTGCTCCACAAACATTTTGAGAGTGAAATTACTGTGTGTTGTGTAGACAAAAATGAAGAGTGCATTGCATTGCATATATTTGGAGCTCTCTTTTTACACTGATTGGACAGGCATTTTCTTTCTGTCCATATCCCGAGGTGGAAAAAGCTCTTGTTTTTCTTCTTTTCCTGTCTCTTTCTTTGTCATCACTTATTTGCCCTGACATTCTTTCTTTGGGCTTGCTCTGTCTCTCATTTTTATATTTATCCTTCATACTGTTTTCATGTACCCAGTACTGAGAGATCCAAGATTATTTCCATATAATAGTTAACAAAGGCTGGGTTATACATCTATTTTGACAAAGCAATATAAAAATGACATATTTATCCTATATTGTTTCTATCGTGATGTCAAAAATGAACAACTGAGGCTCTTTATTTATTTATTGAGTTACCAGAAAACATGCTATATCATATTTCATAATCAAGATATGAAATACACACACAGACGATAATCTTAACAGATTACAACAATTCCATACCTCTATTGGAAACAGCAGTGTGGCTTTTCTTAGACTTTGTGCGTATTCAAATGGGCCAATGTTTGTGCATGAGTTACACTTATTTTGTCTCTCTCTTGTCTGTTTTTTTGTATACACAGAAGCCCCAAATAGTCTTTGGCCTCTCTCAGTGAACAAACAGTACATTTTCTTTCCACATGGAATGTAGAGAGCAAAGGTCTCATAAAAATTAGGGCAGAGAATTCAGCGCTGACTGAGCTGAGGGCAGGCAGTGAAGAAAAAAAGAACTAAATCTAACATCTAGTGCTGGCCTAAAAAATGGTCGAACCGCCTGAAAAATATCTCAATAACCTTCTGGTGTGTGCATAAATGATTAATCCCTATACCCTATAACTTGTATGCTGTAAATGCAGATTTCAGAAACCCAATACTGCACATCATGACTTGTCTAACTCAGTCTAACTCAACCCAAAGTGGAGAGAGGAGCTCGCATCTCTGATGTACGAGTGTTATATTTATATGTAGGCGTGTGTGTGTGTGTGTGTGTGTGTGTCTCCAGCCTGCTTTAATCTCCTCCCATCTGCTGGTGGACCTCCTCTCCCTGTTCTGAGGCCTGCCATGCCTCGCCCGATCTGCCGAGCCTGACCTCACCATGAGTACGTGTGTGTGTGTGCTCTGTGTGTGTGTGTGTGTGTGTGTGTGTGTGTGTGTGTGTGTGTGTGTGTGTGGGCTGCTTGATGAGCCTGGTTCCTTATGAAGTGGTGTCATTAAAGCAGAGAGAAGGAGCAAACGGGTGATTGCAGTGATTTGGCAGAGGTTGCACAGACTCTGTCCTCCAATCAGAGCCCTCGCTTGGCCTCCTCCAGCTTCGCTGCAATCACACAGCGCCAAGTCCACAGAGGACACACACACACACACACACACACACACACACTAGTTTATCAGCCTCAGGTATAGGCTTGTCATTGCCATTAACTGCTTGCTTACAGCTGTGGGTTTATATATATATACCAGAAGATTTGACATCAGTATCTCACAGTCAGCTTCTAAATAATAAATCAATTTCTCAATTCAACTGAATTGCACACATATTTTGGAATGGGTTTATCATTTATGTAGCTTTCCCTCTGATATGTGTCTACACACCCAGTGGCCAAAGGCTGATGCCCACAAATGTCTGTAACACAGCAAAATGTAAAGAAAAGAGAAAATGCAGGCAGAAGGCATTTCTCTTCTTGTGGGTCATGAGTGATGATTGAGAGGGATTACTTTTGTATGAGTCTATACATTGTTTTTTTTTTAGGAAAATCCTACTCATTCTGCCTTTAAGGATTAAGAAAGACACTTAACAGTAGAATAAATGTCTGCAGCAGAATGGGCTGCTTGAGAAGCTGCTTTTCTCCTAAAGTAATGCACACAATGTGTTTTAAGTGATTGGAAATTAAATGACTAATGAAATGAAAAAGTGCACAAAATAAAATCTAAATAAGGCAAGCCTTAAAAAGGTCAGCTTTCTTACTCATCTCCATGTAACTGCACTGTACATGTTCTAGTGTTGCTAATCTGGCATACTCTGTGAATAGAAGGTTAGAAGAGCTGTGAGATTACTGTTTATTATTATTATTATTATTATTATTATTATTATTATCCACAGAGGCCCAACAGGCAGGTGTCTGAGAAACAAACAGTGAAATGAGACTGATTCATCCTGGTAAAAATCACAATCAGGATGATTTTGGTTAATATTTATAAAATTATTATTTAACATGACTACTCACTGACATTGTAAACATTATGCATTACATTGTCTTCATTATTTATGCTCATTTTATCCTACTGCTTGAACTTCTTGAAATACAATTAAACTGAAAAACATTTTTTCAAAAGCTCAGATGTATATACAATTATTTCACTTATGCTATATTAAACTGCACTTGCACAACCTACTGAAAATAAATCTAATGCATGGTGGAATATGTGGCCACAGCCTACTGAAAGCTCCTCAACATATATTCAACATTTTGGTGAACAATGTTGAGTATCTGTACAGTAACTTACATACTGTTTAAAAAGCACCGTGCTGATTATTGTATCTAAAGAACCTTTGATATGTAAAGTTAAGTGGTGGTCGAACCATGAAAGGCAACAATTTAGAGATGTGTCACAGTTTCTCTTGTAGCAAAACCTTAATGATTCATTCTTTTTTTTGAGTCACACTGAGGTATCACATTATCTGTGTATTATTATGGCTCAACAAATGACAACTGGAACATCAAAGCGCTACATTTGTGGTGCAGAACAGAAGATCCCTTATTGTCACAGCAATGTGGACAACTACTGTACATCATCTACATGTTTTGATGTGTTCAAAGGCTACAAAGAGAGAAAAGGCAGAGAGGGGGACAAAGAGAGAAAGAGACGGAGAATTAATTATACAGTGAAGAGAATTGAGCACTAAATTGATCTGCAGTCTGTCTGTCCCCAAAGACGTTGAGATGCTGTAATGAGAATGGCGGACCAGATGCATACGGGGCCCGTCTCCATCCCTCTCTGGAAGAAGACAAGTTTGTTTCTCAAGGTGATTGTTGCGGTGATAAGGGAGAGGGTGTTATTAAGGGTGACAGCGGAGGGGCTGAGAGGCAGTGGCTGACTGGATAACCTTGTCCCCATCCCCGCCTCGCTTCCTTCTGCATGAGCATCTCCACCACTGGCCTGCCCCTGCCTGCCTGCTCGTCTGAACACAATCTGCTGGCTGGAATTACCTCCCGGCCCCAAGAAAACTAAACATGATTTCTGACCTTTCCTTTCTGTGTTCAACAGTAACCTTTGCTGATACGCCTACGCTATACGAGACCATCGCTACGAACAAGGGATGGAGTGGAAGGGATGTGTGTTTTTTAAAGGGGGGAGTGAGGATCAATGTGTATTTAGCTGAATTTATGTATGCATGTATGCATATTTAAAAGGCGAGTGCTGGGGGTAGGTGCAATAACCGCAACACTTGTACAATATCATCGACAAAAAGGCTACATGGCATCAAGTGCAATATGACTGCCATATTTCATTTATTTTTTGGCAAAGTGCCAGGCTCATTTTCAAAGATTTTCAATGTAGAATTTGTGATGTCATAAACAAAGAATATAGTAAACATCAAGAATAATTTAAACTTTTAATTCAATTATTGAGAAAACAACTTTCTTCATGTTCATTGTTTAAGTTGTGCAGCAAAAAATAAAGTGAAGTGTGTGAAATAAAGTCAGCAAGTGATAAAATATAACATCTTATTTAATGAGCTAACACCATAACTAAACGCCTACGAGACCATCGCAACGAACAAGGGATGGAGTGGAAGGGATGTGTGCTTTTTTTTTTTTTTTAAAGGGTGGAGTGAGGATCAATGTGTATTTAGCTGAATTTATGTATGTATGTATGCATATTTAAAAGGCGAGTGCTGGGGGTAGGTGCAATAACCGCAACACTTGTACAATATCATGCAATCAAATATATCAGCTCTGCAATAAATGCTATCGCTGTGAAGCTCACAAGGTCCACATTTTTTGATTTTAATGTTCCATCACAGACTTATTGATATTGGTATCAGTATACCTTTGTATCACCTCAAGGAGCATTTTTCGGCATTATACACTACTGGTCAAAAGTTTTAGAACACACCAACTTTTCCAGAATTTAATTGAAAATGATGCAGTTTAATGTCTCAGTCTACTCTGAAATTAAAGCACATTTGCAACATTTAAAATTCGTTATTGAGCATGATAGTGTTTTGAAAGTCAAAAAAGGATTCAAAATCACATTTTATGTTGGACTAAAGGACTAAAAAAAGACACAAAATGACCAAAAAAAGACACAAAATGACAAAAAAAAGACACCAAAAGACACAAAATGACTTAAAAAAGACACAAAATGACCAAAAAAGACACAAAATGACTTACAAAGACATGAAAAGATTTTTTTTATTTACCTCTGGCAGTTCACCACTTACCTTTGTACCCTTACCTTTGAATTTCAATAAAAAACTGGAAAAATTGTGGTGTTCTAAAACTTTTGACCGGTAGTGTATGTTTAATTAAAAAAAGGCTAATATCAGAGAATATGTTGACTGATATGCACCGATATGAAAACCATTTTTCACAGAACATATAATGCAGAAAATTATCCATAGGGTAATGATGACAAATACAGCTTTTTATTTTATTTTATGTATTCTTTGACAGGTCAGCAATTGACTGATATTAAAGAAACATTACTATTTAGTTTCTTGATTTATTTTAATTTTAAATGCTCAGCAATTGAACATTACTGATGTCTATTCAGCATTTTTTTTTATCTTTTATATTTGTTTTCTCATTTAATACATTATTTGTATCATGCATAATAATGTTAAACATTCTTTAATAAAGTTATTATTATATTTCACTTGCATATTGATATCTGATTACAATAATCGGTGGACTTTTCCATTCTAAAATCAGTATCGATCTTTAAAAAAATCTCCCAAATCCCATTCGCATGCACTGTAAAAAAAATCTGTTTAATTAACGGTAAAATACCGGCAGCTGTGGTTGCCAGAACTTCACCATAAGAAATACATGAGCGTATGTAAATGTAAATATCAGCAAAAAAACTGTAATTTATACTGAATAATCCCATTACTTTCAGGATAATTGTGTCATCATGGTATATCTCCATTAACTTTACATGAAAATTGTTTATTTTTACAGCACAACTGTGTTTTCTACAGTTTATGACAGTAGAATTTAAAGTTTTATGCTATTCTTTGATTCACAGTTTGATTTACGACCTATTTCTGATGTAATTTGACAGTGTTTTACTGTAATTTCTACAAACATTTTTTACAGTGTGGGGCTCTAGTTGTCAGCACTTTTAATTTTTGAAGTTTGTGATGTTTTACATGCAATATTATAAGGTGTTCCTGTTATTTTTCCCCATGTGCTGCAGGTAGCTGCTGCTTCCATCTGTGTATGTGCTGACTGAGAGTAGCACAGAAGTTGCAGTTATAGTGTATTTTCTATGAGACACTGTGTTTGCAGAAATATTGCATCTTTCAACTATCTAAATCCATTACATCATCACTCTGCTTCCTCCTGTTGTTTTTTTCTGCGTCAGCAACTTTAGCATTGGTATTATCATTAGTAGTTTGTTAGATAAGGCTAATTGATCTCCACCTACCCAGTGTATTAGCGGATTGTTGTGATCTATTTCTTCCACTGACTCTGCATAACTCCTACAGCCTCAGCACAATCTGACCCTCAGGAGCAAAGTAGATAGAATCCCTATAGAAATGATTTCATCATCTCTTTCTCCCGCTCTGTTTGTCCGTTCTTCTTTCTCTCCCCTTGTCTGTCTTTTCCGCAAAAACCGAACTCACCCCGGCCCGGCCCTCCTCCCTTTCCAAACGAAACCAGTTTGTGCTGATGTGAGGCTAAATTTAAGAGCTTACAGGCAGAGTGACCTGAACATCCCAGGCCAGCTCGCTGGAGTTAGCTGAGTGAACTCTGGGCTAGCCGAGGCCTGTGTATCAGTATTGTTTGTGTAAGAGCACCAGAGGGGATTTGGACAAGCAGTGTGAGCTCTGAATGTGTGACCCACAGCTGGCCTTACCATTGGATTAGCTCACCCTGATCCCCACAACCTCTGAACATGCTCCCTACTATTTCAAGATCTCTCCATTTATGCCCAGCCAAGCACATTGTGACCAGTAATCTTTAGTTTTCTTCTCTCCGAAGGGAAAAGATAGACTGTTCAGCTTTTTGCTTTTTGCCCCCGCTGCCTCTCCCTCTCCCTCTCGCTGGTTTATCCACACTTTCTCCCTGTTTATTTTGCACTCATTCCCTCTCTCTCACATCCACTTTTAGGCCCCGTTCACACGAGGACGGTCTGAACAGAAGACGCAAAAGTGGCGTCTCGTCTTCACTTTTTATTCCTCGTTTAGACGAGCGTTTTCAGGAGGAAATCTGCTGCATACGGTGACGCAAAAGTGTGTGAAATGTGATTGTATGCAGCCAGGCGGCATCACTTAAAGCCATAAGAGCATCTTTGGGCATGCAGAAGTTTTCACGCCACACATTTTCATCAGCTACTCCTTCCACAAAGTTCTCCACCATCACTAGATCTCCCAGGTCTCCTACAAAGCCGTCTGGCTGGTTTTGGTCATTTTGTGTCTTTCTGGTCAATTTGTCTTTCTTTCTTTTTTTGTCATTTTGTTGTCAATTTTTTGGCCGTTTTGCACCTTTTTGGGTCATTTTGTGACTTTTTGTGGTAAATTTGTCTTTTTTTGTCAGTTTGTGGTAAATTTTTGTCTTTCTTTTGGCCATTTTGCATCTTTTTTTCGGTTATTTTACATCTTTTTTTGTTATTTTACATCTTTTTTTTACCAGTTTGTGTCTTTTTGTGGTGAATTTGTGTCTTCTTTTGGACATTTTGTGGTCATTTTTTTGTCATTTTTATGTCTTTCGGTTATTTTGTCTCTTTTTTTGGTTATTTTGCATCTTTTTTGGTCAATTTGTGTCTTTTTTTTCTCAGTTTGTGTCTTTTTTTGTCATTTTGTGTCATTTTTGTCCATTACTACTCCTTCCACAAAGTTCTCCACCATCACTAGATCTCCCAGGTCTCGTTCACAGCCGTCTGGCTCCTCCCACCAATCGCTGCATCCAGAATGTGATGGAGGTAATTCCAGATCCTTCTCTGTTCACTAATACTATCTGTACATATCCTGTACATTTGGTGGAAAGACTCCTGTAAGTTTATTAGAGCTGCCAGAGCAGCTTGAAGGTCCCACCATGGAAATAATCCCACGTTTGTTTATTTCCTGTCCTGGAGCATGTATGTGACGTAAACACATACGTGACGTGAGCAGATCAGATCAGAGTTTTGTGTCTTGTCAGTGTAGACGACACGCTACGGAGGAGAGGATTACACTTTTACACTTTGGAGGGTGGTTTCAGATTTTTGCGTCTTTAAGCCCCCAAAACGCCGTCACCGTCTAAACGAAAGGCACTTCCCATAAAATATTTTGTCGTTTTTACCCGCGAGCGTCCTGGTGTAAACGGGGCCTCAGTGTTTTTATCTTGTTTTTAGACACACCTTTTTTGCAGTGTGATTTTTGCATTGGATTTTATATCATTGCAGAAAATAAGCTCTGTGGCAAACACACGTTTCTGATGCTTACACGTTTTGTTCTGCAGGATAATCTCCATAAATGAACACCACTTTTATGGTGTTAGCGTTAATGCAGCTGACAGAAGTGAAATGCTAACGTTATCCTTTAGCGAACTGCACCACGGTCGCTTGGAAAATACCCCAACGGGAATATTTTTGGGAGATTTGACCCTTTAAACTTTGGTTTTTACTCATTTTGTCTTACTCAAAATGCCTGTTAGATTGCAACCGCATTTCCTTTGTCATGTTTTTCAGTTCCATCATAACGCACAACTTCAATTCTATTATTAAAAACGCCGTCACCGTCTAAACGAAAGGCACTTCCGATCAAATATTTTGTCGTTTTTACCCGCAATCGTCCTGGTGTAAACGGGGCCTTAGTCTTTCAGTACAGATTCCCTTCTTCCACCTCCCTACTCTCACCATCCATCTTTTCACCCCTCATTCCTCTCCCTCTAACTACCCCTCTCTCCTTCATTCCTCCTCTCTTTTTCTAAAGGGGATCAGTGGAGCTTAGAGTCCTTCCTGCTTGCTTCATTACTGAGCTGCTCTGACATGGGGAGCTCGTCTCTCTGGTAAGGAAAAGGAGAACACCACTGATGTTTAATACATGGACCACTCTGTTGTCTTTCACGCCAGATAAATTCATCATCAAAAACTGAGCGTAGAACAGCAACAGAGCATGTAAACCTGCTCTCTCAATCTAGATTCCCAATCTTTCTTTTTTTTTTTGTACTCACTCTCCATTTAACTTATTGCCTCTCACTCTCTCTGTCTCTCTCTCTCTCTTTGTTCCGTCACATCTCAGTGAACTGGAGCAAACCTTTTCATTGTCCTTCAGTCGGAGTAAACACACAAACACAAAGCAACGCTGCTGCTGCTGCTTGGCCCGCAACACGAAACACAGCTCATGAAAAGAAAACTGACCTATTCCATTCAGCATGTACACTGTAAAAAATGTCTGTAGATTTTACGGTGAAAAACTGCTAAACCATGACAGTAAAAGATCGTAAAATTATAAATTAGTTAATTCAGTTTCAGTAACAATGAAACACCGTAAATGTACACTGTAAAAAATGTTTGTAGAAATAACAGTAAAACTCTGTCAAATACATCAGAAATAGGGCGTAAAATTAAAAATTGTACATCACCGTATTAGACACTTTTAATTACCGTAAATCAAAGAATAGCACAAAACTTTTACTTTTTTCTGTCATAAACTGGAAGAAACATGCAGTTTTGCTGTAAAAATGTAACATTTTCATGCAAAATGTATGGAGAAATACCATGATGTGTGAATGAATGACACAATTACCCTAAAAATAACAGGAATATTCAGTCTAAATTACAGTTTTTGCTGATATTTACATTTAAATTTAGAATAGAAAATCCACTCACTGTAATTTTTACGGTGAAGTTCTGGCAACCACAGCTGCCGGTATTTTTCCGTAAATTAAACAGTATTTTTTTTACAGTGTATATATCAGCCAAAAAAGTATTTTTTTTAATTAAAACAAAGACAAAACATTACTCCACTGTATAATACTCTGGCATCGTGTTTGTAACAAAAATATACTGTAATATATATACAAGCATCACTGTAATTTTTGCATTTATTTTTGTAAAAATACTTTTTCTCACTGTTAAATGTACACCATATCTCTAGCAAAAATATACTGATACTTAATAGTAATATCTTTATCTTTAATTTATGCAGCATTTATAAAGTATTTTCTTGTCAATCATATGGCAGAACTACGGAAGCCCTGAACCGCAAGTGAAGAAATTTTTTTTTTGAGATGTTATCTTGTTATTTCGAGATCATATCTCATTATTTCAAGATAATATCTCATTATTTCGAGATAATACACATTTGTAAAAAAAAAAAAAAGAATTTAAAAAAAAAAATCTTCCAAAATTTTTTTTTTCTTCAGATATTATCTCATTATTTCGAGATAATATCTCGTAATTACAAGATAATATCTCGTTATTTCAAGATATATATATATTTTTTTTTACATAGGTGTGTTATCTCGAAATAATGAGATATTATCTTGAAATAACGAGATATGATCACGAAATAACAAGATAACGTCTCAAAAAAAATGTTCTTCACTTGCGGTTCAGGGCTTCCGTACAGAACACCGTTTCTTTTGATGGAAATTTTTTTTTTTTTTTATGGTAAAAAATGGAATAAAATGGCAATTTTAAACGTGAAATCAACAGTGTTAATATAATTTTTCATTTTCCGTAATGTTACAAAAAGTTGCACCATATTTATTACGGTGAAGTTCTGGCAACCACAGCTGCCAGTATTTTACCGTGAAAACAACAGTTTCTTTTTTACAGTGTGTGTACACTGTAAAAAAATACTGTTTAATTTACGGAAAAATACCGGCAGCTCTGGTTGCCAGAACTTCACCGTAAAAATTACAGTGAGTGGATTTTCTATTCTAAATTTAAATGTAAATATCAGCAAAAACTGTAATTTAGACTGAATATTCCTGTTATTTTTAGGGTTATTGTGTCATTCATTCACACATCATGGTATTTCTCCATACATTTTGCATGAAAATGTTACATTTTTACAGCAAAACTGCATGTTTCTTCCAGTTTATGACAGAAAAAAGTTTTGTGCTATTCTTTGATTTACGGTAATTAAAAGTAATACGGTGATGTACAATTTTTAATTTTACGCCCTATTTCTGATGTATTTTAACAGCTATTTCTACAAACATTTTTTACAGTGTACACTGTGTATGTGTCTGTGTTAATATGTAACATATACTGGACATACATGTCCCTGTGTGTGCACATGTGCTCCTATTATCTTGTACATCCAACTTCCCAGTGTGCGTGTGTGTGTGTTTGCATGAGTGTGTGTGTCAGAGCCGTATGGGTATGTATGTGTTTGTCCTCTCTGTGTGGGTGTGTGTGTGGGCGGCAGGCCTGCCTTGATAATGCCAGAGCCTGTTTCTAATCCAGGCCTCCTCAGTGGGCTGCAGATCTGGCTGCAACACCAACAGAGTCCCAGCTGACAGCTCGCCTGCTCCTCTCTCTGTTTCTGGACAGTCTCTCAGCTCAAAACTTTCAATGGGTTAAGCTGGGAAATGTCAAGGGTAGTGCTGTCATAATACTGGAATTTCTTACTTTGATGCAGTACCTTGAAAAATATCGATGTTTGATACAATTTTCTCCGGCTGGTACAGCAGAATGAATAGAGGTGTCATGATTCTACGAATCTAAGATTTGATTTTTCAACACTGATGACTGTGGGATTTTTTTTATATACGAAAGTGTCGATTAAAATTCGATCATTGGTTTTAAACCCTGATAAGTGTCATCGACAAAAAGACAAAAAGGCTACATGGCATCAAGTGCAATATGACTGCCATGTTTTATTTATTTATTGGCAATGTGCCAGGCTCATTTTCAAAGATTTTCAATATAGAATTTGTGATGTCATAAACAAAGAATATAGTAAACATCAAGAATAATTGAAACTTTTAATTAAATTATTGAGAAAACAACTTTCTTCACGTTTGACCTGGTAACTACAGGCTGCTGTAGGAAAGGTCAGGAGACCTTTGATTGTTTAAGTTGTGCAGCAAAAAATAAAGTTAAGTGTGTGAAATGAAGTCAGCAAGTGATAAAATATAACATCTTATTTAATGAGCTAACACCATAACAAAAGCCCAAATGTATTATATTCAACCGAAGTGAATAAGACCACTGACTGACACTGAGCAGTGTATCGATACGGAAATTTTGTAATACTGAAATGGTTAAATTATTACCTATCAATATGAATTAACTCTACAAAAGCCATGAAGGGACTAGGGTTGTCAAAAGTATCGATACTCCAAAAAGTCTTGATACTAAAACGTTGTATCCGGACACGATACTCATTTTCAAAAGTATCGTGTTATTATTAGCATTAGCCGCAGCTAGCAATTCAAGGCTGACGTCACGTTAATGATTATAAACAACGTAAATAAATAAATCAGGCACGTAGTATGCCCATATTAGGTTAATTGACACAGTGTCAGTATACATAAGCATAGAGTTAATAAGTTTATATAAATGTTGGTGACTGAAAAGTGTTATTTTCTCTCTTGAAGTCCCAGAATGAAGCAGAGAAAACAAACAGCAACACACACAGCCGACTCTACACTATTAAAAAAATCTGTTTAATTTACGGTAAAATACCGGCAGCTGTGGTTGCCAGAATTTCACCGTAAAAAATACAGGGAGTTTTCTACTGTAAATGTAAATGCAAAAATCTGCAAACACTGTAATTTAGACTGAGTAGTGCCTTTATTTTTAGGGTGATTGTGTCCTTATGACATTATGGTATTTCTCAATTCATTTTACATGAAAAAACTGTGTTTTCTACAGTCTAAAAGTTTTGCATTATTCCTTGATTTACGGTAATTACAAGCATCTACTACGGTGATATTACATTTTTAATTTTTCTGATGCAATTTGACAGTGTTTTACTGTAATTTTTACAAACATTTTTTACAGTGTACCGTCTGTTTGAGCAACAATGAAAATATGTCTGTTATTTTTTTGTTGCATTTTAAATTTTGGGGTATTTGTTTTTATCCTTGTGGTATCGAAAATGGTATCGAGTATTGAAAATTTTGAGTATCGATATCAAGTTGAAAATTTTAGTATCATGACAACCCTAGAAGGGACAACTCATGCATGACAGAAAAACAATTTAGTCCGAAAGCAGAGCAGCTCTTGTGAGATTATGTTAAAAAAAAAAAAAGATGATTTGGTGAAAATGACAGCCCACAAAAAAAGGAAACAGGAAGTGGCAGATAGCAATGGTTGAATCCAAAAGGGAGGGGGCATCGGTAAAGGGTTTAGGATGAAATCAAAGTGGTTAAAGCTGATTTATCCCGTGTAAGGACACCAAACCCTCTAAGGAGGCACTGAACAGCCCTTCAAAAATGAAATATCAGCAGTAGTCAGTGCCAGTCATCAGTGCCATGTGTGATGGAAAATCAATCTATTTCATATCAGAGACCTGTGAGGAGCAAACGAGAGAGACAGGTCCCTGCTGGGACCCTTTAAACCTCTCCCAAACACAAACATCCCACAACCCACTGCGTCATCGGTGACGGAGACATTGGCGGTGCTTGTGGCTCAATGTGTAACGGCTGCTGTTCTGCTAGATTAGGCAGGTGATTGGCCATTAATATTCATTTCACAGTGTGTCTTTGTTAGGCGGCAGCAGGGGCTGACGGAGTGTTTGGATGGATTTACTCTACCGTATATTTCCCTTTAACTTCTACACTCGTATGTGAAGCCTTAGTGAAGCTAACTAGTGGCTCCATGTTCTGTGTTTCTACCAGTTTGTTCCATCTGATAAGAGGAAAAGCTTTAACATGTCCATCAGGGAACTGCTCAGTTGTGATCAAATGTCGGCCCTCGTCACGATATTTTGGGCCCCCCACCTTGATATGAAAGTTTAATGTGAGTTTTATATGAATGACACTTTACTGTGTTGTGTGTGGAAGGTCCCTTTTATTACTTTTTTGGGGTAATTTTGTCTTTTTTAATAATTTTGTGTCTTTTTTGGTAATTTTGTGTCTTTTTTGGTAATTGTGTGTCTTTTTAAAGTAATTTAGTTTTTTTCTGTCATTTTGTGTCTTTTTGGTCACTTTGTGTATTTTTTTGGGTCATTTTGTGTCTTTTTAATGTAATTTTTTTAACGTAATGTAGTGTTTTTTCAGTCATTTTGTCTTTTTCTGTAATTTTGTGTCTTTTTTGGGTCATTTTGTGTATTTTTTTGGTCATTTTGTGTCTTTTTGACATAATTTTTTTAACGTAATGTAGTGTTTTTTCCAGTCATTTTGTCTTTTTCTGTAATTTTGTGTCTTTTTTTGGTCATTTTGATACTGCCTCCAGCGGCCCCCAGGTTATTTGAGTTTGAGACCCCTGATTTAGAGGAATTAATAAGAAGAATATGTTCTACCATCTTCCTGTCCAATGACTATGGGATGAAAATTTTCAGGGGCGGTTCTACACAGGG
Source organism: Centropristis striata (assembly GCF_030273125.1). Lineage (NCBI taxonomy): Eukaryota > Metazoa > Chordata > Actinopteri > Perciformes > Serranidae > Centropristis > Centropristis striata. The sequence continues at coordinate 38,807,095 of NC_081525.1, read as the reverse complement.
GCCTCCAGGGGCCACTGCCCCTGTGAAGAAGCCTTTGGCCCCTGCTGTGGCCCCTGTGTCAAATTAATAATAAAATGGTCAATTTATAACGATGAACAATGGAACAATTCTAACCTTTTTTTTTGTTCAAACATTATTTCATTGGACACAAAAGAAACCCAGAATGTTACATTGTATAATAGTTTAACTCTATGGAGTCTTATTGGGCTATTTTGTCCATTTTTGAACCCTTTTCATGTCTTTACATGTCTTTGTAAGTCATTTTGTGTCTTTTTTGGGTAATTTTGTGTCTGTTGTTGTGTCTTTTTTTAGTTATTTTGTGTCTTTTTTGTCATTGGTGTCATTTATGTGTCTTTTTTGTGTCTGTTTTAGTTATTTTGTGTCTTTTTTTGGTCATTTTGTGTCTCTTTTGTCATTTTTATCTCTTCTGTGGGTTTTTTTTTGTTATTCTGTCTTCTCATTTTGTGTCTTATTTGGTCATTTTGTGTCTTTTTTGTCATTGGTGTCTTTTATGTGTCTTTTTTTGTGTCTGTTTTAGTTATTTTGTCTCTTTTTTGGTCATTTTGTGTCTTTTTTGTCATTTTTATGTCTTTTGTAGGGTTATTTTTGTCATTCTGTCTTCTCATTTTGTGTCTTTTTTTGGTCATTTCGTGTCTTTTTCAAGACATTCGAAGATTTTGAATGCTTAAATATCATCTTTGCCATTTTTTCATGTGCTGATGTGCCCCTCTGATTAAACACTGGCCCCTCCTTGGCCCCCACAGTAAAACTGGTCTAGAACCACCACTGAAAATGTTTAAACAGTAACCAGGGAAAGTAGACTCTTCTAGTCTGGGCCTGTCTGGTCTTAATAACAGCAGAGAGTTGCTCCTGGAGGAGTGCAGGTCCAGCAGGCATAAAACCACAGTAACAGGTCTTTCCCTAATGGACGGCCAACCTAGCGAGGTGATCTGAACAGTCCTCTTCATAATGAGATTAAGGGACTAATTAGTATGACTGTGTGCTGTAGTGTGACTGTGTGCACTGAGGAATAGATGCCCCCTATCGGACTAGCCCATGTGGCCCCTGAGAGAGCAGGCCAGACTGGGTCTGTCCCCGGTGTCCCTCCCTCCACTGCACTGAGAGGCTAATTAATATTTTTTGTACCCGCTCTTCCAGCTCCTGTACTCCATGCTGAGTTATAGTCCTGAAGTTATTGATCTGGGTTCTGGCAACTGCAGGCAAATAACGATCAAAATTACAAAAATTTAATCTTGGCAGTTTTGACAATGTGTAATAAGGAGAGCAATAATTACAGGCCACTGAAATTTTTAGACAGCACAATGAAATTCTCTTTAATCTTTTACAGCAAATAAGGAGCTAAGGCTTGTAAAAGTAGGCCATGGAGGCGCATCAGCTAACAGTAGCAGGAGCAGCTGAAGACAGAACCAGTTACGGAGAAAATGATCTTTGCCGAGGATAGGATAGGTCTTAGGGACTAAAAGACTCCAGGTCTCATTTATACCAACTGCCATTTATTTAACTAATAGAAAGTAGCCCTCAAATTGCTCATCTTCACAAGTCTGTTTCTTGCAGACATGGTAGTAACTCTCCATTTAGGGGTATTAGCTCTGCAACGAACATGTGTCAGTGATTTTATATAGCGTTAGCCTCATAGCATAATTGCCTAAGTCATTTTTTGGCCAAATTGTGATATCTGCGTAACTTTACTCTCCTACTACTGCTGCATCTTTCTGTTCTCAGCCTATCAGAACACATGTTAGAGTCCAAAATCACTTTCTGCCTTAGTCATCTCTTTGACATTGTGTGGCTTCTGCCACTACATACAAACATGGCCAACCGCATGACAAAGAGGTAATAAGTCTTCTCTTTGATTCATCTGGTAAGGTAGTTCATGTTTCTTCAACTTTCTAGACAATAAATGTACTTTCAGTCAATCAAAGGGATTAGGAGAAGTGTGTTTTTATTTTTAATGACATTTCTGCGACAAGGCATGATGAAGTGATGTAAACGCTAGCAAAACACTTTTTATTGCAAGTGTAAAGAGATTTGTTTTGACTAGAAATAAGACATTTTGACAAGATATAAGATAAGTATTCTTGGTTAGATTTTGAGTTTTTGCAGTGAACCTGTTCATATTTTCGGAATAGCGTTCAGTGAGCAGAAGTACTCTGTTCGTTCCAAAAAAAGACCAGTGTGATGTATGTATTGTTTTTTTCTTGTTTTCCAAAACGCTCAAATATGACTTAGACAAATATGCTATGAGGCTAACGATATGCGTATGGCATTTCTTTGAACTGTGTTTTATTAGATATTTATTGGGTCTTATTATGTTATCGTTGTGTACCTTGTCTTGTATCATTGTGTACCTTGTCTTGTGTGTCCTGCTGCAAAACAAATCTCCCTTCAAGGGACGAATAAAGTGATTCTGATTCTGATTCTGATAATCACAGAAACAATTCAAGCCATGCAGCAGGATGAGAATACAAGATTTCAAAAATGAAAAGGAGATCCATTCCCATTCCCATTCCCATGTTCCCTGTCTCATCCTTCTGCTCCTGCCTCCTAACCCGTTAAAGTCACGCTAGTGTTTGATTGCCCCTGCAGCGCCACTCTGACCTGTTCATTTAAGATGATGTGCAACTCTCAGGTCTGTTCCAGCACTCATTTGTTCCTCAGTGGGGTCCCCACGGCCGGCCAGTAAGAGGACCCCATACTGACCAAAGCGCCCTGGGAGCTTTAAACCCAGCCACTCACAACCAAGTAAAGAGACAGCTGAGTGTCATTGTTAATGTGGACACACAGCACCACAATGGCAAAATCAATGGAGCTATAGGGGACATCAATCTTAACAGCACAAGACCCTTTTGCTTGTCTCACCGCTCCTCTAAAGCTCCGAATGAATGAATGGTTGGGAGAAGGAGGGAAAGAAAGAAAAGAGAGGAGGAAAGAATGGAAAGAAAGAGAACATGGAGGACTGACAGTGATCTTTATTGGCCTTTCCTCCATCCATCTCAAGGGGTTATGCTGTCCTTTGAAGATTGTGTGCATTTGACAGGCAGCCAAGTGGCCAGCCATCCTAATTCACCCAAAACAGGCAGAGGTTTTTAGGTAAAGCCTCAGAAGTGCAGCACGGCAGCTGTATGCAGTTGGCATCGTGCTCACATTTTCTCTCCCTGTCTGTTTTTCACTTCCAACTCTCTCTCTCTCTCTCTCTCTCTCTCTCTCTCTCTTTCTCTTTCCCTCTTCCCAGAAGGATGAGAAAGACTGAAAACAGCGCTCCTCCTTTCAAAACAACAAAAAAGGCCCTTGCTTCGTTACGGGGTGACACATGAGATGCAAAGCAAAAAATAACAGCATGGGTTCATTGTCTCTGACACTGACTTAAAGGATGCCTCCTCATCCCATTAACATATATGCAGATAGGCAGTGAGTAAATGAAAGCCTCCAAAAATGGGAGAGATCAAAGACGACAGAATTAAGGCCAAGTAATGAGGATCTTGGCAAGAACCCTGCAAATTTATTGATTGTTTGGCAAGCTGTATGTGCTCCTGCTCCATTTCCCCCTCCCTCTATACCATTTACTGTTTCAAATGCACACAGACCAAGCAGTGTGGGTTTTAACGGGGCCTTTGCACGGCGATGGTTCCAGTATTGAGCCTAATCACTATCTAATTTACAGTGCAATGATAATGTACTTGGCATAGGGAACAAGAAAAGAGAGATGGGCAGCAGGGAAGCCCATCGCAGCCCGACATACTTTCAAAAAACACAGATTGTTAATTCAATTACATCCAGTACAAGGGCACTCAAAGGATGGGAGCATGTGAGATGAATCCACAAACCCAGAGGATTTGAACTGGAGACAAATAGAGAGCTACAATATGTTTGAGGTCAGATAACAGACATTTGTACTACAACTCCAAAACTAAAAAAGTTGGGACACTGTGTAAAACATAAGTAAAAACAGAATGCAACAAATAAACAAAGACAATGTATTTCATATTCCAATTGATACATTTGTTTGTTTTTTGGGTAACACTTTACAATAACCATCATTTATAAATGGTAAACAGATAGTTTATTAATGTTTAATCAGCATTTATAAACTGTATATAGACCATTTAGAATGGTAAATACATCATTTATTAATGTTTAACTAACTACATCATTCATAAATGACAAATATGGTATATTAATGTAAGTTTAAAGTTACTTTACAATTAAGAAACCAATAAATTATAATTAATAGTTCATTAATAGCTTTAGTTGCACTCATTTTAACATTTTTAACACCATATTGAGTATGTTAATGATTTTGAAATGATTCTTATACCTTTAAGAAATTGGTTGAAAACATTTAAAGATTAAATATGTATAGCACTTTGTAAATGGTTAATAATTGGTCTATAAACCATCTATAAACATCACTTAGTTGGTTATTGTAAAGTGTTACCGTTTTTTGTAAATATACACTGAATTCTCAATTTGATTCATGATGATGAAATATTATACACATTATAAAACCTTTAGTTTAGCAGTTTTAACATAAAACATATTGTCTTTTTTATATTTTTTTCAAATTAATACATTCAGCAAATTAGCATATTCTGTTTTTTTTTAGGTGTTAGACAACGTCCCAACTTTCTTTGGAATCAGGCTTGTAAAATGTGTTACAAACTATTATTCCAGTGCGTAATGCATTAGAAATCAGAGCTTTCACACTTATGCCCAGTCAGGTACACTGCCTCTTATTGGTAGACAAGTCAGGAACCATACTGCATCAATTCTCAGAACCGCTGGATCAATTTTTCATTAATAGATTACATGCAAAAATTCGTACTAGATAAATTGCACAAAAACTATTGATATTAAGCTTGATGTTAAAGCAACTGTGATACATGCAAATGCAGATCACACTATTCTGACTGCATAAAATGCAAACCTTTTTAGCTTTTTAAAAAGATGCTTATGGTGGTTACGTTCCTTTTATGACAGTTTTCCTAAATTATATAAAATCGTAGTACATTGCAATATTGAATCTGAACCCCTGCATCATAATATCTATAGTATCACCAGATCATTGCACATACACAGCCCCATTTAACCCATAAGAACCCACGGTGACACTCATGTAACAAACACTTTAAATATTCTAGAACAGGGGTCTCAAACTCAAATGACATGGGGGCCGCTGGAGGCGGTATCAAAATGACCAAAAAAAATCTAAATTACTTAAAAAAGACACAAAATGACCAAAAAAGACACAAAATTACTAAAAAAAGGACACAAAATGACAGAAAAAAACTAAATTACTTAAAAAAGACACAAAAAAGACACAAAAAAGACACAAAATGACCAAAAAAGACACAAAATGACTGAAAAGACACTAAATTACTTTAAAAAAGACACAAAAAGACAGACAAAATGACTTAAAAAGACACAAAATGACCAAAAAAGACACAAAATTACTTAAAAAAGGACACAAAATGACAGAAAAAAGACACAAAATGACTGAAAAAACACTAAATTACTTAAAAAAGACACAAAAAAGACACAAAATTACTAAAAAAGAGACACAAAATGACAAAAAAAAACCACATCATAAATATGTTCTGCGTGGTTCACTTGGTCTGTGATATATCCCCCATAACTTTCCTTTATGGATAACTGGATCTGGGTTCTTATGGGTTAATATACATCAGACACAGTGTGGTTGATACTATTTGGTAGACTTGGTATTTTGGGGGAATCGCCATCATTATGTATGTAAGTGCAGCAACATGAGAACAAAAGGAATTAGGATAAGAGAAAAAAAAAGAGAGTGCTGGCTGAAGAAATATTGCATTGAGAGCAGTGGAACAGATGAGATCAGAGGGAAAGAATGAAAAGAATTAGCCTAGATAAGGCAGATGAAAAGAGGACATGAATAAATGATGGAGAAAAGAAGACAACTACCTCCACGGCTCTCGCTGTCAGCTGGTTTCACCTGGATGGGGCGAGTCATCTGCAGGAGAGAGAAAAAGAAAAGAGCAACAGAGAGGTTAGCGCCGGCAACTCGGGCTGTCGTTGCTACAACAAGAGGCCACAAAACCAGAGGTGTCAACCCTCTCGCCCATACTAATGGCTGCTCCGCAGGCTGATCAAAGCGCCTCGGCTGGAGAGGAAACCAAAGCACCATCATGCAGCTAAGTTGACTTGACACTGTGGTGTTTCTGCTGCCTGTTATTCAGTGTAAACAAAACAACTCTCTTTCCAACCTGGTCTCACAGAAATCCGTGAAATAGCCACGGATTTTGAGTTAAGCGAAATCTGTGGAATAGCCACGGAATTGCTCAAATTTACGTGAAACTGACACGGATTTCGCTACAATGCAAGTTAATGACAGTCATATCCCGTGGCTATTCCATGGATATTTGTTCCTATTGGTTTGTTCCAAGTCACGTGACTTTCAAGGTTCCGGCGGTCAGAACAAAAAACATGGCGGACAGTTCTCTCATTTTTAGTGAAAAAATTAATATTTTGACTTTTTTTTTATCACATTTCTAGCGAGAAATATATGTTTTATTTTCTAAATATTCACTCAGTGAATGTACATAATCACTTTGTGGTGAAGATCTCGCCAGAAAAATAGTTTTGCAAGTTAATGACAGTCATATCCCGTGGTTATTCCAACATACAAAGTGATTATGTACATTCACTGAGTGAATATTTAGAAAATAAAACATATATTTCTCGCTAGAAATGTGATCAAAATCCATTTTTATGCAGAAACTAAGTCAAAATATTGATTTTTCACTAAAAATGAGAGAACTGTCCGCCATGTTTTTTGTTCTGACCGCCGGAACCTTGAAAGTCACGTGACTTGGAACAAACCAATAGGAACAAATATCCATGGAATAGCCACGGGATATGACTGTCATTAACTTGCATTGTAGCGAAATCCGTGTCAGTTTCACGGAAATTTGAGCGATTCCGTTGCTATTCCACGGATTTTGAGTTAAGCGAAATCCGTGGCTATTTCACGGATTTCTGTGAGACCATGTTGCTCTTTCACACATAAAACATGAAGTGTACGTGTGTGACGATCTCTGTGTCCGTTCGGATTTGTGGGATTTCGTGGCAGGTGGCGGAGAAGATGCAAGGCTGCAGATGTGTGTCTAAGTGATAGAGGCTGAGGCAGTCCTACTAAAAGTGAATCCAGCCACAGGAGGAGAGAGATCAATGCGGGCCTATTGATCCAGGCCCTTGGGCTGAGGAGAGTGTCTGGCTGGGAAGGATTCTCTGGTTAGGAGGCTCACTCTAATCCACTGGACCCTGATAAGAATGGCATTGCCTGGATTAGATGCCTCTGTCATCACAGTCTTTGTGTCACGCTCTCCTCCTTCCCCAATTTTACCTCCTTCTTTTTTCATTATTGTTGTTCAAGCTGAACAATTTCACCAGACAGGAAAAGTTGGAAAGATCTAGCTGTGATTAACAATATGTTTGCCACAGCTGCAGCAGTTTTTTTTTAATTTAACATATGCCTTCCAGTCACATATTAGCACACATACTGTTTATACACCCACCCACACACATGTACAGTATGTATATGTGTACTGGAGCAGAGCATAAAGCTTGTGATATAATTTATGTGCACTGATCTGCTGCTTCCATGATTCACTCCAAAACAAATAGATTTAACAATAAAAAAAAAATACACACATTTTAATAAAATTGAGGCCAAAAGTGGCACCAATTTCTAACAAGATTACTGGAACATAAAAGCAACCTCTCACCACACTCTGCCATTTACAGTAAACCATTTGTCGCTGCTATTTAAGCATGTTTTTATTGCTGGGAACTATTTGCTGTTACTGGGCATCCTGTGTCAGATCAGTGAAAAGCTCCAGCTCTGATATTTTTACACCTACATGTGTATATAATTCGTTCCATCGCCCTGTCATGTATCTTTTTTCCTGTTCAATACCAGAGCAGTGGTGAAAAGGTCAGATTTAAAGACAGGGCAGTCCAATAAAAGCATGACATGTTCAAGGAGAAACACCATAATGGGATTTTAAAATGTCTTAATAACATGCTGATATATGGGGGAGAGGCCCAAGCCTGATTCATTAAGTACTAAACGTATCCATTTTCACCTTGAGGAACTGAGTAACCTTCCCTCAGTGAAATTATTCCATAAATTTACCCATCGTAAATAATAACTAGCACTGGCTAAGTCTTTGTTGGAAAACAGGGAGGATGCCATGAACGCTTGTGAAGGTTGAGCTTTCAGCTCCTTGTTTCTTGGCTCTCTCCCCATCCTCCTCTCCTCTCTCCCCATCTACAAGTGCTTTCTTTCCCTTGTACAACACGAGCAAAGTAACCCTACAGTATGCTAATGCCAAGCCACAGGGCGCACTGCTCCACAGCGTGTACGGATAGATTACAGAATCAACCGCGACACGATCGCACACGTGTTCAAAGCAACCTCGGAGACAGAAACACCTCGGAACGGAGGGAGAAAAAAAAAACACCCGCGAGAAAAATTCACAGATAACTTTAAAAACACAGGAAATCTTTGAATTTGCCTTTGACATGTCAAACGGACAAAAGAGGTTTCCATCCTGCCAGTTGATTTTTGTTCAAATGCACAATGGAGGAGGCCAAATCCGCGGTTGTGGCACCTCTACCATTCTATGATCTCAGCCATCTCTACAGGGTGCCTGTGTGTGGGAGGCAGCTCTCTCTAAAGCTAGTTACTGTTCAGCCTCCAATATGCCAGCTTAATGGTCTATTTATTTGCCCGAGAGCAATGCATTATGGTCCTGAACAGTCACTACTGATGCCTCTCAGTTTGTTTCATTCCCCTTGAACACATATGAAGAAAATTGTGTAATTCCAGCAGAAATTAAGCACACATTGCAAAGCACGCTCACTACGATATGCACGCTCACACTTTGCACAGACGTGCTAACTTTAAGTAAAATGTACTAAGTGCTGCAGTTGCCACGGAGACCATTCATTAACTCCACACACTGTGGGGCATGTTTTCACTCGTCGTTATAGGCTGGAGCTACATAGTGACAGCTGCTCCCTGTACAAATAGCATCACGTTTTAATTTTAATGCTTCCCAATCCTTCATTCATTGAGTTAAGGGAGTGGTTAGGTAGGGGAGGAGTAACAAAAGACAAGCAGAAGAAGAGAAAGGGAGAGATTGTGCAGAAAGACAACAAGAGATGGAGAGAAGAGCGAGAGAGATACAGTACATCCAGAGAGAGAAAGAAAGCTGCCTGCAACTCTTAGATAAGATTGCTTTGCTGTTGAGTGGCGTTTCTACTGCTGCGACTCCAACCTCCTGCCTTTCACCTTCACACACACACACACACACTCTGAAAAGAAGCAGCACCACCGCACTACATTGTATATTTACAAATCAACCGCCTGCCTTCCTAGAGGCACCACTGCTAAAAATGCATTGTTTCAATTATGAATTGACCGAATGGTAAAATATGTCTGTCACTGATATTGAAGGAGACACTTGGCTGTCCTGATATTATGTATAATTGCCATGCATTCTACCTGAGGATGTTTATGTGACTTTAAAACCTTGACTTTAAAATCCATTGACATTCCTATTCTCACTGGCACCAAGAAATATCAACAATCAACATCACACCAAGGTTATTATAGTTAACGAAAACTAACGAAATAACGAAAACTAGAATTGAAAAAACATTTTCGTTAACTGAAATAAAAATAAAAACAAGAGTTTTTAAAAAACGATGACTAACTAAAACTGTATTTTGTGGTTACAAAACTAACTAAAACTAACTAAAATTAAAGTGAAAATGTCCTTAGTTTTCGTTTTTGTCAACTTTTTTCATTCATAATTCAGTGTTTCTATTTGAACATGCAACACATGGTGAATATGTTTACTGAGACTGGGATGTTTACACTAGAACCAAAATTCAAAACACCCAGAACTGTAAGAGTTAATAACCTTATTGGGGCTGAGATGAATACTGAGGTAGCATAAATAAAAAACTTTGTGAGCAAGTAAGTGTATATGTGGTGAATATGGAATAGCTTGTCTACCTGCACTCTTCAATTAATTTGTAATTGATTTTTGGTTGTTTTTCTATGTTTTTTTATTTTGTTTTTTGTTTTTTAACTGTAATTATGTATATACATTGTGAAGCACATTGAGTCTGCCTTGTGCACGAAATGCGCTCTATAAATAAAGCTGAATTGAATTGAATTGAATTGGTATATGCCGTGCAGTGCCAGTTTAAAACCTGCCTGTCTGGAATAGACCCATTGCTTGGGCTCTGGTATTGGTCTTTCTCCATCTGTTCTTGAATGTACTGTAGTAAGCTGTACCCAGCATGCCGTCTGGCAGTGTTACAGTTAATAGGGTCCCCTCTTAATACTGGACACAGCATGTACCTAAAGCACTATGTTCTGCTGTTCTCAAAAACTTGCACTCAACACTGAAATTGTTGGGTCCTCAGCAACAAACCCACCAAGTAGAATAGAATAGAATTTGTCTTTATTTGTCATTGTCACATGTACAACGAAATTCGAAGTGCTCTCCAGTAAGTGCAACATTTAAGAGTCTATAAAAATATAAATATAAAAAGAAAAATATGTACAATTCAAAATACCCAGTTTAGACAAACATGCATAGTCGCACAGGAAAAAAAACAAAACAAGAAGTGATGTCAGATGGACAGTCGATGACTACTTCCATTATAAAATATAAACTCTAGGATGTTCTCTATTCAGCGAAGCACAAATTATTTTTCTCCTACAAATATTTGTTCTTCCCAAATTTGCATTTGATGGCCCAGGAGGACAGCTGTTGTCCAGTGAAAAACACTTTGCTAACAGCATATGCTTTGCATGTTTCCGCACTACATATCACATACTGTGTTCATTACTGTCAAGAAAATTCAGAATGCTAGTGTGTTGCTTAATGTGGGGTTTTTTTTGGGGTGTCTTCCATTTAACTTTAACTTTATTTCAGCAACATCTGAAAACAGACAAGTGAGATCTGCGAGCCTAATAAAAAAAGGAAACAAAAATAAAATAAGGGAGAAAAAGTAAAGTGCAGAGAAAAATGTGTGGTCATGCAGTGGAGTGACTTGTTTGATAATTCTGTGCATTTAGGTGTTGGTGTGTTATGTGTGTATGTTAAAGAAACATGAGCATGGGGGGCCAGTTTCAGTTTGATGATGATATACCAAGTAAAACTGGAGACAAGCTCAAATATATTTAGTATCAAATGATAGAACTGGATGGAACCCTCTTATATGGTAGATTTGACACCTTTGCTCACATTTGACACATTTACAATTCTTTATTGAGCATGATAGTGTTTTGAAAGTTTAAAAAAACGATTCAAAATCACATTTTATGTTGGACTAAAGGACTACAAAAGACACAAAATGATTAAAAAAAGACACAAAATGAACAAAAAAAGACACAAAATGAATAAAAAAAGACACAAAAAGACACAAAATGACAAAAAAACACAAAATGACCACAAAAGACACAAAAAGGACCAAAAAAAGACACAAAATGACCAAAAAAAGACAAAAAGACACAAAATGACCAAAAAAGACACAAAATGACCAAAAAAAGACACAAAATGACTAAAAATAGACACAAAAAGACAAAATAACTAAAAAAGACAAAAAAATGACCAAAAAAAGACACAAAATGACTAAAAAAAGACACAAAATGACCAAAAAAAGAAACAAAAATAAAATAAGGGAGAAAAAGTAAGGCGTAGAGAAAAATGTGTGGTCATGCAGTGGAGTGACTTGTTTGATAATTCTGTGTATTTAGGTGTTGGTGTGTTATGTGTGTATGTTAAAGAAACATGAGCATGGGGGACGCCTTTCTGAGGACATTAGTGACATTATTACAAAGATAGTAGGAAGCACGAGGTTCTTTTGTTTCTCAAAGGCCAGGTTAAAGTAAATGTGAGCTGAATGTTTTTTGAATCATCTGAATAAACAAGCTCCTCTGATGACTCACAGCAACTCAGCGGCTTCACAACCTTCAAATTATTTACTATTCATCATCTTCCTCCTCTAGTAGAAAATGCAGTTTTTGTTTTTCTTGGACAAGCCGTGGTCTTTCTCCCTTGTTTTACTCACAAACTGTGCTGCTCTGAGGGCTTTGACAAATCTATAGTTCCATATGCTTTTATTAAACTGTCTCATTTGCCCAGTTAAGCCTGGAGTCAGTTGAATTAAAGCTCTTAGCACTAGTATGCTGCTGCCTTATATGGAGGGGGAGACAAACCCCCCCAGGCCTGAAGTACATAATGTAGTGTGCAATAGGCCTGGAATATACACACACTGCCTGTTGGTTTGTCTTTTTTTTTATTTCTTTATTTCTTTTATTCGTTGACTGAGGCCTGGACCACACACACACACACACACACTAGCTGCAAATTGACATGCCTGAATTCAGTGGTGGAATGTAACTAAGTACATTTACTCAAGTACTGTACTTAAGTAAAAATTTGAGGCACTTGTACTTTACTTGAGTATTTCCATTTTATGTAACCTTATACTTCTACTCCACTACATTTAGAGGCAAATATTGTACTTTTTACTCCACTACATTTAGCTGACAGCTTTAGTTACTTTTCAGATCGGGATTTAACATGAAAAACATGATCGGTTTAAAGTTTAAAGTGACATATTCTAAAAATTAGACCTCATAAAAGCATATTAAATAGTTAAAATGAGCCCTACCTTGAAAAAATAAAATGCCGCTTATATAAATGCATCAACAATAATCAAATCATATATTGAAAATATATTTAACAATCTGAGTGGGGTCATTCTGCATAACGAGTACTTTTACTTTTGATACTTTAAGTACATTTTGATGCTGATACTTTTGTACTTTTACTAAAGTAAGTTTTGAATGCAGGACTTTTACTTGTAGTGGAGTAATTTCACAGTGTGGTATTGGTACTTTTACTTAAGTAAGGAATCTGAATACTTCTTCCACCACTGCCTGAATTTGACCAGTCTTAGATCAACATATGATCAATATCAAGGTTATTATAGTTAACGAAAACTAACGAAATAACGAAAACTAGAATTGAAAAAACATTTTCGTAAACTGAAATAAAAATAAAAACTAACTGAAACTGTATTGCGTGGTTAAAAAAATAAAATTAAAGTGAAAATGTCCTTAGTTTTCGTTTTTTGTCAACTTTTTTCATTCATAATTCAGTGTTTCTATTTGAACATGCAACACATGGTAAATATGTTTACTGAGACTGGGAACTAGAACCAAAATGCAAAACACCTGGAACTGTAAGAGTTAATAACCTTATTGGGGCTGAGATGTATAAACCAAAGGAAATAAAGGCACAATTTATTATGATCTATTTGAATCAGGCACCCAACACATAGCCCATTACAAAAAACTAAAACTAACACTAAAACTAATAAAAACTAAGCATTTTCAAAAACTAAAAACTAAACCAAAACTAGAAAACTCACTCTAAAACTAACTGAATTTTAAAGCAAAAATTCACAACGAAATTAAAACTAAAACTAATGAAAAATCCCAAACTATTATAACCTTGATCAATGCACAGATCTAAACTTTCTCTGACTGTATCATATTTCAGTATCCCGGTAAAGTTTTGACAGGCAGGGGAACAAACGTCTTTCTACTGAAACTATTATTAGCCACAAAAAGGAGCAGAGGCCCTGGGCTCCGGCCACAAAAGACATTCCACTGTCTGATTTCAAATTACACAGAGCAAGTCAAGGAACTGTAGTCAGGACTCGGCCTGTTAGTCGTGTGGAGGATTTAGAGTCTACTGTTGGCACTATCTACGACAGTAATGAGTTCATGACTAGTAGAGTTTAGCAGCAGTACAGAGTCCCAGACTCCACATGGCTGAAACCCCAGAGAGGACCAGTAGCAAGACAATAATACTGCTTTAGAACAGGTTTCAAAGACCTGGTGCAATTCCAAGCTCCAAACTTTGCAAGTCCTTTACTTTCACATTATCCATAAAGCTCCAATACAGGAGGAACAGTGGCAGTTCTAGACCAATTTTACTGTGGGGGCCAAGGAGGGGCCAGTGTTTAATCAGAGGGGCACATTAGCACATGAAAGAATGGCAAAGATGATATTTAAGCATTCAAAATCTTTGAATGTCTTGAAAATGACACAAAATGACCAAAAAAGACACAAAATGACCAAAAAAATACACAAAATGAGTAGACAGAATAACGAAAAAAAACCCACAGAAGACATAAAAATGACAAAAAAAAGACACAAAATAACTAAAACAGACACAAAATAACTAAAAATGACACAACAACAGACACAAAATTACCAAAAAAAGACACAAAATGACTAAAACAGACACAAAATAACTAAAAATGACACAACAACAGACACAAAATTACCAAAAAAAAGACACAAAATGACTAAAACAGACACAAAATAACTAAAAATGACACAACAGACACAAAATTACCAAAAAAAAGACACAAAATAACTAAAACAGACACAAAATAACTAAAAATGACACAAATGTCCAAAAAAGACATAAAATGACTTACAAAGACGTGTAAAGACATGAAAAGGACTCAAAAATGGGCAAAATAGCCCAATAAGACTCCATAGAGTTAAACTATTATACAATGTACACATTCTGGGTTTCTTTTGTGTACAATGAGATATTGTTTGAACAAAAAAAGACCAATTTTACTGTGGGGGCCAAGGAGGGGCCAGTGTTTAATCAGAGGGGCACATTAGCCCATGAAAAAATGGCAAAGATGATATTTAAGCATTTAAAAATCTTGAATGTCTTGAAAAAGACACAAAATTACCAAAAAAGACACAAAATTACCAAAAAAAATACACATAAATGACACCAATGACAAAAAAAAAGGCACAACATGACCAAAAAAAGACACAAAATAACTAAAAATGACACAACAAACACAAAATTACCCAAAAAAGACACAAATGTATAAGACTCCAGAGAGTTAAACTATTCTACAATGTACACATTCTGGGTTTCTTTTGTGTACAATGAGATATTGTTTGAACAAAAAAAAGGTTAGAATTGTTCCAGTGTTCATTGTTATAAATTGATCATTTTATTATTAATTTGACACAGGGGCCACAGCAGGGGCCAAAGGCTTCTTCACAGGGGCAGTGGCCCCTGGAGGCCCCTGTGTAGAAGCGCCACTGCAGGAGAATGCAGCAAACAGAAATAAAGTTCCAGTAAATCGTGTCCTGGTTCTGCAGAAGCTCATATCTCAGTGGTAAAGGTCTTTCTACAGGAGTTATGCAACAGCACTTACTTACAGTGCTTGCAATAAAATAACTCTAATAGCCATACAATATGTGTGATGTCTTCTGGCTTTCACTCAGGTTTAATATAGAGTAATGTTTGTCCTGGGATCATTAATACGTATTAGCGGGCCATCAAAGCTCATGTTGCCGCACTGCTCAGTAACAGGAGCATAAACAGCCCCCTTCTGACTGGGCCGTCTCTGCTGATATAATTAATATTTCCAATTATTGATCTGGGGGCGTGCAGACTGGTGGCTGTCCGGGGGCCCCGGCTCCAGCTAATAAATCTGTACAGTATACAGTAGAGCAGAGAGACAGAGAGAGTGGAGAGACAGCAGTGGTGCTCTAATTTATAGTTATGAAGTGCTTCATTGCAATCACAATAATTGTTCATTACAATAAAATAAAAAAATCACAAATTACAAATGAAGATCAAATTTAAAAGGTCTATTCAAAATGGGTAATGAGCTATTTCGTAATGTTGTAAATTAGCTGGATAAGAGAAGATAACTCGCTGCTTTTACATGAAAATGTGATGCGTTATAGTGTCCTTTTGCAGTTAAATGTTGCATTTATTTCAACAAAACATTTACAATCACCTTATAAAACATGGTGACAATGTTAAGAGTCTTTGTGATAAACAGGTATTCTGGGTTTATTTCTGTTCCTTTTTTCATCACTATAAAGTTAATTACACAGAGCAGCTCTTACATGTTACTACTTCCAAAGGCCATGTTTTTATAATGTAAAGTATCCTGGATGAATGGAAAGAGATTGTTTTGGTGAATCTCTGCACACTGCATTACTTCTGTTATTGTTTGTTATTATCTGTCATTTGGTCCACAAACTGTTCAACTCTAATTCCAAAGAAACTGGGACTTAATTCAAAATGCAAGCAAAAACAGAAAGCATCAAATTCACAAGTGTATATTTACAAAAAACTGAAATTACTGTCGAAAAGGGTTTGCAAATTATTGCTTTCTACATCCCAACTCCTCCAGAATCTGGGTTGGATGAAACAGTAAAAAGTTTTTTTATTTATAGTAAATGGGTTTTTTAAACTGAGAAAAGAAGGAAACCCTCACAACTGAGAAACTGATACTGCACAATTAATCAAAATTGTAAAGAAATCACAATGTGGACTAGTGCAATATCCAAACTGCAGCAGGTTCAATATTTGTTAAAGGCAAATTATTTTTAAAATACCATTCTGAATTAAGTATTGTGATGCTGCAAGATGTCTGAGCCTATTAATCGTATTACACCAAAAATTACACCATGATCATTTAATATATTTTTTCAATGAAAAGGAGAATGTCAAAATAATCCCAATTAGATTTTTTTTTCAGCCGTAGAAAATGTAAACAAAATCATTACATGTTCGGCTTTATAACAGTAAATCAATTATCAGATTTTTGTTTGTCAAGGGTTTATCCCTGCCCCCATTACTATAGACAGGTTGCAAGAAATTAATTCATGTTTTATGTGTGCATAAAAATGTATTGAGTATTTCCCACACATCTCAAGCAAAGTCCATTCACATGTGGGTTTTCTAAAGTTCAACATCTGGTTAAATACTCATGCATGACATACACATGACATGTTTATATATTTTTTTAGTTATTTTGTGTCCTTTTTTGTCATTTTGTGTCTTTTTTATCATTGGTGTCATTTATGTGTCTTTTTTGTGTCTGTTTTAGTTATTTTGTGTCCTTTTTTGGTCATTTTTATGTCTTCTGTGGGGTTTTTTTGGTTATTCTGTCTTTTCACTTTGTGTCTTTTTTGGTCATTTTGTGTCTTTTTTGGTCATTTGTGTCTTTTTTTTGGTCATTTTGTGTCTTTTTTGGTCATTTGTGTCTTTTTTTTTGGTCATTTTGTGTCTGTTGTTGTGTCTTTTTTAGTTATTTTGTGTCTTTTTTTTGTCATTTTGTGTCTTTTTTGTCATTGGTGTCATTTATGTGTCTATTTTATCTGTCTGTCTCTTTAAGTTATTTTGTGTCTTTTTTTGGTCATTTTGTGTCTTTTTTTGTCATTTTTATGTCTTCTGTGGGGGTTTTTTTGTTATTCTGTCTTCTCATTTTTGTGTATTTTTTGGTCATTTTGTGTCTTTTTCAAGACATTCAAAGATTTTGAATGCTTAAATATCATCTTTGCCATTTTTTCATGTGCTAATGTGCCCCTCTGATTAAACACTGGCCCCTCCTTGGCCCCCACAGTAAAACTGGTCTAGAACCGCCACTGAGTATGACCCTTAATGTAGTGTTGCTGTTGCATGAACATACTGGATCTATATGAACATGTTCATATGTGTGCTTAAATGCATGTGGGGAAATGTTTGTGCGAGGGAGTTATAATTTACCCATATGTGAAAATGTGCTGGCGGCAGCAGTGTGGTGGTCCTGATAAGAAGCATCAGTCAGTGCTGAGGAGATGGCAGCCACTATAAGCTTTGGGATTCCTATCAGAACCAACAGGATTTACAGCTTTAGGCGCTGACATGGACTGACAGACACCTGCAGACCTCAGCCAGTCGCTATCACAATTGTAGCTCTACTCCATAATGCTACACTGTAAAAAATGTTTGTAGAAATTACAGTAAAACACTGTCAAATTATATCAGAAATAGGGCGTGAAATTAAAAATGTAATATCACCGTAGTAGACACTTTAATTACCGTAAATCAAAGAATAGCACAAAACTTTTACTTTTTTCTGTCATAAACTTTATAAAACACAGTTTTGCTGTAAAAAATATTAGATTTTTCATTTAAAATGAATGGAGAAATACCATGACGTCACAAGGACATAACTACCCTAAAAATAATAGCAGACCAAAGGACCTAACAAAGGACCTAAAATGACCAAAAGAGTCACAAAACGACCAAAAAAAAAAGACAGAAAACGACCAAAAGAGACACAAAACTATCAAAAAAGACACAAAATGACCAAAAGAGACACAAAACTATCTAAAAAGACACAAAATGACCAAAAGAGACACAAAACTATCTAAAAAGACACAACATTACCAAAAAAAAGACAGAAAACGACCAAAAGAGACATGAAATTATCAAAAAAAGACACAAAATGACCAAAAAAATAAGTAAAATTATCAAATGAGACACAAAATTACCAAAAAGAGACACAATAGGGATAAAATGGCAAGTGATTTTTCAGTCTAAATGACAGATTTTGCTGATATTTACATTTAAATTTACTGTAGAAAACCCACTCACTGTATTTTTTACGGTAAAGTTCTGCTGCCGGTATTTTACCGTAAATTAAACAGAATATTTTTTACAGTGTATATCCATTCTGAATAGAAAATTTTGTGAATGTGCATTCTGTAGAGCCGAGATGTGTCATTAGACAGAAATGCATGCTCTTGTTTAAAAAGTGCAATTGGTTTTTTGCTTTGTAGTTACTTTGTTACTTTTTTCCAAAGGCTGAATGGCTCCTTTTGGAACAAAACTGTTGATATCCATCTGTTACATTGAACGCTTCTTGTAATACACAAATTAGCAATGAGGCCACTGCTAACTCGCAAACATGTGCAATCTGTAGTACCATTACTACTAGCACCACTACTACATCCCTGATTAAGACCATTAGACCTTCTGTTGTCTGATGCCATCCAAGTTCCTGTTTATCTCTTCCCCCAAAACACTAACTGCCTCCCAGGAACAGCCTGAAGTTCATCTACCAAATGCTTTCCAAAAGCCTTTCCAACCCCCTCTATTATCATTGCTTTACTAGCTGAAGTGGTTGGCCAGCTGTCTGACTGCTCCAGCCCTCATTACACAGACAGCAGAACTCAGCTCTCATCAAGATTTCATGAAGGTGAATGTCACACATCAAAACCACCTCATTTGTGGCGCCCCATGACTCAGCAGACCGAGCTGCGTGGCACGGGCTGATGTTGGTTCTCATCAAACTCTTTATTACTTCTGTATAGTGAGTCTGATGAACTCAAAACACCATATAAAAAGCTCACCCTCACTGCAAAAAAGCCAACTTGTATTTTTTGGCCTAAAACAGTGATTTAAGTTGGTAAAACTTGGAAATATAAATTACTGACATTTAGGGCAATAATGTAAGTTAGCACAACAAAGGAAGCCAGTTGTCTGCTCAAAAACAAGTTGGTGAGTTGTTGTTACTTATATCTTTAAGTTGGGGTTCAAAACAAGGGACAATAGTTCTGATAACTCTTATTTCTTTGTTGTGAAATTTGGTCATTAGCGAAAGATAGCGGCTAACTGACGCTAGCGGCTAACTGACGCCAGCGGCTAACTGACGCTAGCGGCTAACTGACCCATCTCGCTACTCAGGGTGCTGCAGTGGAGAGCACAGCGTTAGCAACAATCTGTTCACACAGCCAAAAAACACAACAATTGTTAAAATAAATTGATTATTCTCTATTTTGTTAAAATGATTTGATTGCTTGATTTCTGCTTCTCCACTGAAAAAAAGCCAACTTGTATTTTTTGGCCTAAAACAGTGATTTAAGTTGGTAAAACTTGGAAATATAAATGACATTTGACATTTAGGGCAATAATGTAAGTTAGCACAACAAAGGAAGCCAGTTGTCTGCTCAAAAACAAGTTGGTGAGTTGTTGTTACTTATATCTTTAAGTTGGGGTTCACAACAAGGGACAATAGTTCTGATAACTCTTATTTCTTTGTTGTGAAATGCGGGAAAGTGGTGAAATTCTGTTATTAGCGAAAGCTAGTGGCTAACTGATGCTAGCGGCTAACTGATGCTAGCGACTAACTGATGCTAGCGGCGCTGCTTGTTACAGCTACAAGAGTAGCCATTAGCGTATCAATGCTAACTCAAAATTGTGTTCGCAACATTAGCAGACATTCATAGCGGCGTTACAATCGTGCCAGAGAAATTCAGAGTTGAGCAAACTAAAAAACAAAACTTAAAATATTTAGTTTAATTGTCCAACTTAAGATTTTATCAGAGTTTGTTGCCTTGAAATTTTGAATTCACCCAACTTTTCTTTTTTTGCAGTGCTCCATCTCTAAGTTTGCTTTATCACTGTCCCAACCCTTCACACACACACTGTCACTCTGCACGCCAGGCTTGTCCGTCTACTTGATTATGTCTTCCTGTCTTGTGGAGTATAAGCTCTCCACCACTACTTGTATAAGAGACTGTGAGTCCTACAAGACTTGTGCAGTGGACTAGGGTATGTGGGTGACAGAAACAGTGTGCAATCATGAGGGGGAGTAGATAGGGGGATTGAGCTAATGCCTAAATCCTGTCCTACTGAGCCTGTAGTGGGGCGTCTAAGAGATAAAGAGAAACAGAAGGAGAGAGGGGTAAAAGACTGATGGAAAAAGGGGGGGAGGAAGTGACAGAAACGATAGAAAACTAATGAAAAGATACTTGAGAAGATGTAGAGATTGAAAGAGCAGAGTGGGTGGGGATTTATTAATAAGAGAAAACAAAAAGGCAAAGGAAAAATATTTTCTTCTCCCTCTCTCTTCTCTGCCCCTCCTTCTCCTCCACTTCCTGACTTATGAGCCACACTTTGGATATCAGGGGAAGGGCATCACTCCCAGACATCTTTGGCACGGCTGCTTTTCAAGCCCAGAGAGCTATTGACATGGCGTGTTACTGTAATGCGTGAAGTAGTGGGAGACTCATTGTAAATCTGTGTCAACAAATGCTGGAGCAGCAGCAAGCTCAATCTCTCTCTCTCTCCCTCTCTCTGTGTCTGCCTCGCTTTGGCTCTTGCATTTACCGACCTATCTAATGAATCTTATCTGCACAGCACACTGGAGGCTTAAGCTTTTGGTGGGCTCACATCTCTCCCACACACACACACACACACACACACATACATACACAAACACACAGACTCTCCCTCTCTCTCTCTTTCTTTCTTATTCTGCTCGCTGTTTGATGTGGTTTACGCTCTTCAGTTCATTTTGAGGAACTGTCCTTAGAAAGATAAGATCATGACGACAGACCCAACCCAGTGGCAATACAAGGGCAACGTCATGCCAATCCCAGCATGCAACACAGCGAGCAGGAAGTAACGAAATGGCAGAGGATATGTTCCGTGACAGAATTACACATCTAGACTTGTGTGAGGCTTTAATGCTTAAAGGTGCCCTGATGCACTGACGCCATGTTCCCTATCTGGCTACTGCCTTGATATTTGCTTTGAAGATTCTGCCCTGCCTGACCGACAGAGAGCTACAACTACAGTAATGATGTACAACATCGTGTACAGCATGTAGGCTCCAAAGCACAAAACACTGTACGTTCACTGACAATATACACTACCGGTCAAAAGCTTTAGAACACCCCAATTTTTCCAGTTTTTTATTGAAATTCAAGCAGTTCAAGTCAAATGAACAGCTTGAAAGGGTCCAAAGGTAAGTGGTGAACTGCCAGAGGTAAATAAAAAAAGGTAAGCTTAACCAAAACTGAAAAATAATGTACATTTCAGAATTATACAAGTAGGCCTTTTTCAGGGAACAAGAAATGGGTTAACAACTTAACTCTATGGAGTCTCGGGCTATTTTGTCCATTTTTTAATTCTTTTCATGTCTTTGTAAGTCATTTTGTGTCTTTTTGTGTCTTTTTTGGTCATTTTGTGTCTTTTTTTAGTCATTTTGTGTCTTTTGGTGTCTTTTTTTGTCATTTTGTGTCTTTTTTTGGTCATTTTGTGTCTTTTTTTTAGTCCTTTAGTCCAACATAAAATGTGATTTTGAATCTTTTTTTTACTTTCAAACACTATCATGCTCAATAAAGAATTTTAAACGTTGCAAATGTGCATTAATTTCAGAGTACACTGAGACATTAAACTGCATCATTTTCAACTAAATTCTGGAAAAGTTGGTGTGTTCTAAAACTTTTGACCAGTAGTGTATGTTGAAATTCACAAGATTCGCCATCCTTACACTGAACTGATGAATTAACAGAAAGTCATGAATTATGGCTATATTGTGTAGTTTTGGAACATCTTAAAGCTTTGTTTGATAAAATACTGAATCAATGTAAAACAGCTCTCTTTGACTGTTTTTTGAGACTGGTCAGATTTTCACTATCAGTCTTAATTGAGATATGATTGTGTTATCTATAGAAGTAATTTGAGGAGAAAAAAAAAAGCTATCAGTCTGTTTATTGACAAATTAATTACATTCAAAATACAAATGTAAAGAGGTGGAGTGAGAGTATGTAAGCATGCTAAGAGAAGAAACGTTGATATTATCATATGTGCATTATTACTGTTTCATAATATCAATACTTAATGTTATCATTATTACAGTTATTGTTAATACCAGTATATGAAGACAGCCCTGATATAAATACACATGAATAAATCTCATTAGTCAGTGGGACATTTCATGGTATGGAGTGGCATTATCAGCCGTACTAGACGAATCATGCTCTGGACAAGTGTGTGATGTTCTGATTACAACATCATATTATATGAGTTGGTTGAGTGTTCAGGCAATGAGACAAATTGCTCATGTTTCCTGTCAAAGCCACAACTATTTTCCGACAGTGCTCACATTTAGTTTGTTTTGTTCTGCATCGTGTCTTTTGAAGCCAAAGTGTGCCCACACAAATGACAACTTCATAGTTGTTGTTTGTTTTTATCAACGCAGCTGCAATTTCTCCAACATCTGAGTTGCTTTCTTTGACTCATCTGAGTTCAAATGGGCAAGTATACTAAAATATAGTTAAAGATAATTAAGCACTGCAGACTTGACTCCCCCAGTTTGGATTAAACCCACAGAAATGATGCAAGCGCAGTGATTAGTTGTTTGTATTTCGGATTAGATGTGATTCATCGTTGTACTTTCAGGTGCATTACAGGGTGCGTTACAATTGACTTACAGAATCAATTTGCTGAAGATACCAACGTGATTAAATTTGTGCAAGATACAGTGCAGCTACAATGACAGTTTCTGTGCATTTTCCACTTATTCCAACCACACTGATACAGGCTTATACAGGGAGACACACACACACACACACACACACACCCTTAGCTGCATGTTTCCTTTACCCTCTGTGTTGAGCCCAGAATGCTCCTGCTGCTGTCACAGCAACTCCAGGATTGTGACAGATTACGGCCCGCCGCCCTGACCAATAGGAGCCAAGAAGTGTTGCCTGCCCACTGACTCATAATTCTTGGCATACCTATACTGAGTTGACGTTTCTTTAATGGTCCCTAGACCTCCAGTAGGCATCCTTGTCCTGAGCACTATGATTGCCTATTAGCAATTCACCAACACTTGCACTTTTCTACCCCTCCACTCCCTATGCTGACCCTCCTAGGAAGGGAAGAAGAAGAAGCCAGAGGAGGATAGAAAGAGAGAGAGATGGAAGGAAGGAGGGAGAGATAGCAGCGCAGCCAAGCATGTTGGCTTTGAATTGGAGAAAAAGTCTGACGGCTGCCAGAAAGAGAAGGACAGACAAAAATGGAGACAGGAAGAGATAAAAACTTATGGCAGAAATGTACACTGCAAAAAAGCCAACTTGTATTTTTTGGCCTAAAACAGTGATTTAAGTTGGTAAAACTTGGAAATATAAATTATTGACATTTAGGGCAATAATGTAAGTTAGCACAACAAAGGAAGCCAGTTGTCTGCTCAAAAACAAGTTGGTGAGTTGTTGTTACTTATATCTTTAAGTTGGGGTTCACAACAAGGGACAATAGTTCTGATAACTCTTATTTCTTTGTTGTGAAATGCGGGAAAGTGGTGAAATTCTGTTATTAGCGAAAGCTAGCGGCTAACTGATGCTAGCGGCTAACTGCTGCTAGCGGCTAACTGATGCTAGCGGCGCTGCTTGTTTCAGCTACAAGAGTAGCCATCAGCGTATCAATGCTAACTCAAAATTGTGGTCGCAACATTAGCTGACATTTCATAGCGGCGTTACAATCGTGCCAATTCAGCACATTGCAGAAGTTAGCAGAAGTAAGGATTAAAAGTTATTACAATGTACAATTATAAGTTAGTACAACTTACAGTTGAGTTGACAAAAATCTGAATTCAGAGTTGAGCAGACTCAAAAACAAAACTTAAAATATTTAGTTTAATTGTCCAACTTAAAATTGTATCGAAGTTTGTTGCCTTGAAATTTTGAGTTCACCCAACTTTTCTTTTTTTGCAGTGTAGATAGTAAAACAACATTTCCCTCAACAAATTGCATGATTTCAAAAAGGACAATGTGCTTCCTCCAGTAAGTTTCTCTTCCTTTCCTGGACATATGCTTCCAGTCTACACACCCTCGTCCCCTAAACCTGCTGTCTACTCTGATACGCCACTGGAGGACTTCTCCATTCGGTCTCATTAAGCAGCCACATCTGCCATAGCTACACACCAGTATGACATCCTGGTTATTAATGATAGGATGATCGACCATTTGTTATCCTATAGGACCATTATCAAGTTGGTGAATCTGGACTCGGCGCCATTGCTTGGTACATGTTTGTATGTGTGTGTGTTTGTGAGTGTGTGTCCATCAAAGGGGGGACTGCAAGAAGGAGCCAGAGCTCCCAGGACCGACACAGGGCCAGCCTGCTCCGTCCATCTGCTCCCAGCTTCATTCCCAGCATATCAATACCCCACGTCCCTCTAATACACACACACAAACACACACACACACACACGCAACATACACACAGCATTCTGTCACCTGCGACTTCTGTTGGTTCCATCACTCTGCCACCACTCCAGCCCTTGGCTGTAAAGCCTGCTTATGTTTCATCCTGACACTTAGAGAAAATCCCTGCTTGTCTATAAGCACATTCAGCACCAAACAAAAGGGACAGGCCTGTCTTCTATCCCCGTCTCTCGTCTCCTCCTCCTCCTCCTCCTCCTCCTCCTCCTCCTCCTCCTCCTCCTCCTCCTCTCAAGTCTGACGTTGCAACACACTAAAAAAGTGTTTGCTAAATAAACACCTAAGCCCCTCTCACTGTGTCTAATTCAACCTTGAACTGCACAGAACCTGAGGGCTAGACAAGCAGCACACCGCCCTGACCTCTTGCCATTTCTCCCAATCTGCAGCAAACACACTCTGACGAAGTGAGAACAAGGAGCACTGGAGCGGAAAACACATTGGAAGTGTCTCTGCAAACTCCCACTCCTCACTACCTCCCAAGGCCTTGGGTGGTTTATTTCATTGGTGGGGTTTGGGGGGGAGTGGATGGAGTTTGTGGAACCTGGTCTCACAGGAATCCGTGGAATAGCCACGGATTCGCTTAACTCAAAATCCGTGGAATAGCCACGGAATCACTCAAATTTCCGTGAAACTGACACGGATTTCGCTACAATGCAAGTTAATGACAGTCATATCCCGTGGCTATTTGGTCATTTAATGTCTTTTTTTTTGTCATTTAGTGATGTTTTTTGGTCATTTTGTGTCTTTTTTTTAGTCATTTTGTGTCTTTTTTGGTATTTTTTTTTTCTTTTTTGGGTCATTTTGTGTCTTTTTTTGTCATTTTGTGTCTTTTTTTGGTCAATTTGTGTCTTTTTTTGGTCATTCTTCTTGGTTATTTTGTGTCTTTTCTGGTCATTTTGCGGTCAATTTGTGTCTTTTTTGGTAATTTTGTTTCCCTTTTTTGGTCAATTTGTGTCTTTTTTTTAGTCATTTTGTGTCTTTTTTGGTATTTTTTTTTTCTTTTTTGGGTCATTTTGTGTCTTTTTTGGGTCAATTTGTGTCTTTTTTTGGTCATTTAGTGTCTTCTTGGTTATTTTGTGTCTTTTCTGGTAATTTTGTGTCTTTTTTGGTCATTTTGTTTCCTTTTTTGGTCATTTTGTGTCCTTTTTTTAGTCATTTTGTGTCTTTTTTGGTATTTTTTTTCTTTTTTGGTCATTTTGTTTCCTTTTTTTGGTCATTTTGTTTCTTTTTTGGGTGATCTGTTCAGTGAGCGGGGTCGCGGACAACATGCATGTAAAATTGGGGGTCGCGACTCAAAAAGGTTGAGAACTACTGCACTAGAGGTCTCCGCCTGACAACAAATAAGCAGCTGTTAATTAAATCAAAATTGGTTTTCCTATGAACTGACGTGCATTACTTTTTAATGTATAAAGTATATCTACTATGGACAGTGGATGAGAACAGCCTGCAGAGCGATCTTGATTGGACATTGATTTGACTTTTTGAGGAATAATGTATATATTTTTGATATTCAAAGTCCTGGCTGCAACCTGTCAAGACCTCTAGTGAAGGGATAGACCATGTCATCAAATTATGATGCCCTAACTTGAGGTGCAATGGAAATGCTCCACACCTGTCCACCCTGTCATCCCCATCTCTCTCCTCATACCTTATCCTCCTCCTCCATTTTTACAGCAGCATCCTTGACAGCCCATCATCTCACCTGCCCCTCGCGCCCCCCCACCTCCACCACCCAGGGACATTTGTATGCATGCATGTATTCATGAGCGGGTATTAAATTTAAAGATGTTTTTTACAGTCAACAGTCACTGATATACAGCAAATGCAGGCTAAGAAAAGAGAGCCAGGGAGGGAGAGAAGGGAGACACTGTGCACTCTGTATGAACTCATGCTGAATCACACTCAGAAGCCTCCTACACTTCCTCCCCTTCTTGTCTTAGCTTTTATTATTTATTAATTTATTCATTTTAATGATGTTCATCTGAGCACATTCGTCTAACAATTAGGACTTAAAGGTTTAACATCGTGCAATATAGGACCTTAAATCCTACTGAAATTACATTTGGGATTTGAGATGCATTCTCTCTCTTTTCTCTGCTCTTCACCTCTTTACCTCAGCAGGCGTGAGGTAGATGTTGTGTCTGTCGTATCATGAGGTCACGATTGTTTTCCTCACTTCTTTGGCTCTTTGAGGGCAGTCCTGGGAGCTCTAATGGCTTGTTCACACACTCTGCTTTGCATTATTTCCTAACTGCAAATACCAAGGGGCCATGTCGCAGAGAGAGCCATCCTAAAGCACTTAACAATGTAACCTACATACACTCAAGCATGGACAGGAACACGCCTACACTAAAGCCTCAACGTAAAGCACACACACACATACACACTCCAATACTTCACTGACAGAACATGGGGGGCTCTTAGCTTGAGGGGGGGTCACACAGGGGATGCTTTATTTGCTTTCAGACTATGCCACCCACAGAGCTCAGCCAATATATAATATTTTTTTTACTTTCAAAACACTATCATGTTCAATAAAGAATTTAAAATGTTGCAAATGTGCATTAATTTCAGAGTACACTGAGACATTAAACTGCATAATTTTCAATTAAATTCTGGAAAAGTTGGTGTGTTCTAGAACTTTTGACTAGTAGTGTAGATTGCGTCATATTCACGTATTGAAGCTTATTTACAAGTTCACTCAAAATAAGCACTTCAAATGGGACATGAACAGAGTTCTCCAGAGTCAAACTCCTGTGTTTGTTTGAGTCAAGCCCGCTAAACATCGCATCACTTCCTCCTTCGCTCCCGTCACTCACTATGACCACTAGAGCAGCTATTCTCAACCTTGGGGTCGGGACCCCAATTGGGGTCGCGAGATGATTTCTGGGGTTCGCCAAATCATTTTGGAAGTCAGCTCTGTCTCCACTGTGTTAAAGTGTTCATGTGTTTTAGTCTTTTTGGTCATTTAATGTCTTTTTTTTGTCATTTTGTGTTGTTTTTTTTTTGTCATTTTGTGTCTTTTTTGGTCATTTTGTGTCTTTTTTTTTGTCATTTTGTGTCTTTTTTGGAATTTTTTTTTCTTTTTAGCTTGAGGGGGGGTCACACAGGGGATGCTTTATTTGCTTTCAGACTATGCCACCCACAGAGCTCAGCCAGTACGCTGTACAGTACTGATCCCAAAGTAAAGAGGGCATAGAAAAAGAGAGAAATAAGAGAGACGAGTTCAGAGAAAATGAAAAGGCCTAAAGAAACTGAATTTGCCTCATAGTTCATCTTCATCTGGGTGCCCTGTCCCAAACCCCAGTTCATGAAATAAGTCCTGCTGAAAATCAATGGCAGTCCGAGCCGTGTAAAGGTCAGCCATTCAGCAGCGCTGGCCTTGGTGGACCAGTCAAGCCCAGGCTTGTACTGTGAAGCTCAGCTAAGTAGAATTAATGGAGGGATCGATTATTCTGCACACAACTTAAATTGAACTAAGCAGAGAATCATTTTAAGGCAGGAACTGTAGCATGACATAGAATGAGATGCATTTGCCACGTAGCCAACCTCAAAACTCATTTAGCAAGCATAAAGTAAAGGGAGGGAATAAAAGAGATTTTTAAATAAAGCATCTCTCTCTCTCTCTCTCTCTCTCTCTCTTCATCTGTGCTACATCTCTCCTCTTCTGCCCCCTTCTTTTTGAGTTCGCCCTCTGTGCAAAAACCTCCTGATAATACTCGGAAGCCCATCTGGGACCCAACTCACATTTGATACATAGAAGCACTTTTCCTCTTTTCCCTTTCCTCCCCCTTCACTCTCTTTCCACCTTACTTCTTTTTTTTTTATTTCATGTCACCTCCGGCACCTCATTCTTCTTGTATTTTTCCCTTGTTTAAAACAAAATCAATATGGAACCGGAGGAGACAAATCAACGTATGGTGGCACTGCAGGGGGAGGCCCAGCAGGCTCCCACCTCACTGGTCACATGTTCCTCACTCACTCACTGGTGGGATGGGGGGAGGGGCGGAATAAGTGAAGGAAAGGAAGGGTGGAAGTAGAGATGTAAGGTTTGACTTATGGAAGGATGAAATGATAGGAGACCAAAGGGCTGGAGAAGGATGAAAGGGAACTGGTGAGGGATGAAACAACGCTCCAATGGGAGGGCATATGGAAGGAGGAATGAATGGAGAGAGGGATGAGAGAAAAAGAGGAGAGGAGTGGGCGGCAGTGGGGGTGGGGGAGGTGTTGGGGGTGTGTATCATGGAAAATTCTGCTCCAGTGACTGGAGTGCAGAACGGGAGCCCTCATCTATAATGTATATCATGGATCCGTGAGAGATTTTCATACATATAAAATGGAGCAGCACCAGGAAGTGTCTCACTGCCACGGCAACACCGAGGATCGCCTCTGGGAGCAATTTCAATATTCTGTTCTGTTTGTACTTTCATACTGTTAATTCACATATACCCCTGTGTTCTTTAGCATTTCTTCATACTGTGCGAGTCAAAAAGGATTAAAAGACTCCATGACTATATGTAAACACATTATATTCAAGATTATTCAAATACATCCACGACGAGAGAAGGCGGTCGTCTTGCGTATTTAACCTGGTTCTACGCTTAAAGGGATTGTTTGGATTTCTTCAACTGGGGTTTTATGAGGTTCTACCATAGTCAGTGTAATGCCTAGATCAGCTATTCTCAACCTTGGGGTCGAGACCCCAATTGGGGTCGCGAGATGATTTCTGGGGGTCGCCAAATCATTTTGGAAGTCAGCTCTGTCTCCACTGTGTTAAAGTGTTCATGTGTTAATGTGTTTTAGTCTTTTGGGTCACTTAATGTCTTTTTTTTGGTTCATTTTGTGTCTTTTTTTGATCATTTTGTGGTCAATTTGTGTCTTTTTTGGTCATTTTGTTTTCTTTTTTTGGCCATTTTCTGTCTTTTTTTAGTAAGTTTTTGTCTTTTTGGTTATTTTGTGTCTTTTCTGGTCATTTTGTGTCTTTTTTGATCATTTTGTGGTCAATTTGTGTCTTTTTTGGTCTTGTTTCCTTTTTTTGGTCATTTTGTGTCTTTTTGTGTCTTTTTTGATCATTTTGTTTCCTTTTTTTGGTCATTTTCTGTCTTTTATTAGTAAGTTTCTTTCTTTTTGGTCATTTTGTGTCTTTTTTGATCATTTTGTGGTCAATTTGTGTCTTTTTTGGTCTTGTTTCCTTTTATTGGTCATTTTGTTTCTTTTTTGGGTGATCTGAACTGTGCGTGTGAGATTCCGTTCAGTGAGCGGGGGTCGCGGACAACATGCATGTTAAATTGGGGGTCGCGACGCAAAAAGGTTGAGAACTACTGCAGTAGATGGTGATCAGCATGCTCCCAGTTTGCAGAAGCAGGCAGGCAGGCAGACAGAATCTTAACAATGTACAGCGGTGGACGGGGGCAGCGGCAAAACTTATTTTACTCACCTAAAAAGCACTAAAGGTACTCTAAATATATCAAAAGCTTCAATGACATCATTGTTTTAGATGGGCCCCTTTTTAAGTATGTTTTCATGCTGCCCCCATCCACAGCTGTACATTGCTTAACTTCCGTGCTGATACTTGTGATTCTGCATACTGGGGCCAAGCTGGCCTCCATCTGCTGCAGGTAACACACTGACTGTGGATAAGTACCACATACAGCCCATTTTAACAAATCCAAACTATCCCTTTAAAGGCAATGTGCTCTATTCTACCCACCTAAAAGTTAAAGCCATCTCAAAGTAGAAAAGTTTATGAAA
Organism: Centropristis striata; assembly: GCF_030273125.1. Classification (NCBI taxonomy): domain Eukaryota; kingdom Metazoa; phylum Chordata; class Actinopteri; order Perciformes; family Serranidae; genus Centropristis; species Centropristis striata. Next base: position 38,776,353 of record NC_081525.1, on the reverse strand, counting down.
CACAACAGACTATAGATGATATGTAGTACTTATATATCCATCATAAGCTCTCGTCTCTCCCTCTGGTCTTGCATTTCTTTCTAAACAACTTGGACAGCCAACATAGGCATCATGTGGGAATCGGGAAAAAATGAAATAAATAAACATGACAAGTGGCCACTTAGCCACAGCCTCCCTCATTGAAACCTGATGAGGGCCCTGTCTCGGCTAACTTCAACAAACGCTAAGTGACATGCTTAAGTGGGTTCAGGTTGCGCATCCGGGGTAATTCAGTAAAAATACAAATGAGGCTGGCTAGGAAAACAGATCACTATGCACTCATTCAAAATAGAAGGAGAGGGGGAGCGAGAGAAAGACTTTCATTTCTTTTCTCCGTCCTTCAGAGGATTCTCTCGGCCTCACATCGACCGCCTGCTACACACACACACACACACACAAACAGCCTTTGCCCGGCCATAAACAGCACTATATAGACCCGGTGATTTCCCTCATTGGGAATCGATAACAAATAACCTCACTTTTCACTGGCCATTATGGTCGGTGTCGACCATACCCGGTTGTCTTTATCTGCACACCGGTGTCACGTCTGACCTTGAGCTCCGTGCTCTCCTGTCTCTCTGCTCCCCAGGTGGATTTCAAGCAGAGGGTTCGGTCCTGGTTTTTGGAAAGGTTCAAATTGAGCCCGATGGGAGCGAGGAGCAGGGAGCAGCCATCTCCCATGACAGATCAATGGTAGGTCTCACCACAGGGCAGGGGGCCAGAGCCTCGCACAACCTGCTAATAGAATCCCAATGTCATTGCTGACACTACATCGCCGGGGCTGCTGGAGGTTAGCCTGAGGTAGGACAGTAGGACAGCCGCGGTTTAAAATGCCTTCAAGGTCTCCATGCTTCACATTGCTCTGCCATGTGTGCAAGTGTGTGTGGGATACATACAGTACAGGCCAAAAAGTTTGGACACACCTTCTCATTCAATGCGTTTTTCTTTATTTTCATGACTATTTACATTGTAGATTCTCACTGAAGGCATCAAAACTATGAATGAACACATGTGGAATTATGTACTTAACAAAAAAAGTGTGAAATAACTGAAAACATGTCTTGTATTTTAGATTCCTCAAAGTAACCACCCTTTGCTTACTAGAATATAAGACATGTTTTCAGTTATTTCACACTTTTTTGTTAAGTACATAATTCCACATGTGTTCATTAATAGTTTTGATGAATCTACAATGTCAATAGTCATGAAAATAAAGGAAATGCATTGAATGAGAAGGTGTGTCCAAACTTTTGGCCTGTACTGTACAAAAAATACTTAAAGAAGGCAGAAAGAAGAAAAATGTTGTGAGTTCTTTAAAATATGGTGTATTTACATGCAGGGTATCAGCCACATGTCAGTTCAAAATAGTTTGGGATTTTTCATCTGTTTTAGTTTTAATTTTTGTCTTCAAATTCAGTTAGTACTATGCTTAGTTTTAGTTTAGTTTTGATTAGTTTTAGTGTTAGTTTTAGTTTTTTTTGTAATGGGCTATATGTTGGGTGCCTGATTCAAAGAGTTTATAATAAATTTTGCCTTTATTTCCTTTGGTTTATCATCTCAGCCCCAATAAGGTTATTAACTCTTACAGTTCTGGGTGTTTTGAATTTTGGTTTGAGTGTAGACGTCCCAGTCTCAGTAAACATATTTACCATGTGTTGCATGTTCAAATAGAAACACTGAATTATGAATGAAAAAAGTTGACAAAAACGAAAACTAAGGACATTTTCACTATAATTTTAGTTAGTTTTAGTTAGTTTTGTAACCACGCAATACAGTTTCAGTTAGTTACCGTTTTTTTAAAAACTCTAGTTTTTATTTTTATTTCAGTTAACGAAAATGTTTTTTCAATTCTAGTTTTCATTATTTCGTTAGTTTTCGTTAACTATAATAACCTTGGTGGGATACATACAAAAAATACTAAAAGAAGGCAGAAAGAAGAAAAATGTTCTTGAGTGAGTTCTTTAAAATATGCTGTATTTACATGCAGGGTATCAGCCACATTTCAGTTCAAAAGTACAAATTTGATATATGATGGTGCGTAAAATGTAAAGCAGGCTATGTAACTTTCTTTACCCTCCCTTGAAACTCTTTGGTCCCTTGCAGTCCCTGCTTCACTCTTAAACTAAATTCAGCCCCTTTCCTTCTCTCCTTCTGCATTTTTTAGATTCTCTTCTTCTTCTTCCTTGGAGTTCAAAGATACAGTGGCAATTTTGGGCCTTCATTAACATCCCAGACATCCCGCCGCAGTGTAGCGCAGTGAAACCCATGATTCATAGCAGAAATCATTTCATACGTTCCATTTGAAGACAGGCTGCAGAGGCTGTTAAGCCACTATAAACACCTTTACACTCGCAAACACACACACAGATGTATGAGTGAGCGATGAGTGCAGGGGAATCTTGGTCACCAGAGGAAACATGTCTCACAGAGTCTTAAGAGCTCCTGATGAAGATGAAGAGAGGATTTAGACCTTTGCATATTTTACTCCCACTTTTACTCTCTTGGTGCTCTACTGTGTGTGTCACACATATCCGACATAGATAGTAAAGGAACTTTTTCTGCTTCTCTTCTTTTACTGGATTTTCTCTCAAAAACCCACGCTGCATTGTAAAAAATATCTGTAGAAAAACTGCTAAACCATGACAGTAAAAGACCGTAAAATGATAAATGAGTTAATTCAGTTTCAGTAACAATGAAACACTGTAAATGTATATATCAGCCAAAACAGTGTTTTTTACAGTTTTGTTTTGGGGAAAACACATTACTCCAGTGTAAAATACACTGTAATATGTAATTAATGTAATATATATACAAGCCGCCACTGTCATTTTTGCATTTATCTTTTGTAAAAAGTACTTTGTCTCACTGTTTAATGTACTAAACACCATATCGCTAACAAAAATATACTGTAATATTTAATGGTAAAATTTTTTATTTATGCATTTTCATTTATAAAGTATTTGCTGAAATGGAATAAAATGGCAATCTTAAACGTGAAATCAACAATGCCAATATCTTTTTACCGTAATATTAAAAAAAGTTCAACCGTATTTATTACGGTAAAGTTCTGGCAACCACAGCTGCCGGTTTTTACCGTAAAACAACAGGTTTTTTTTACAGTGTGGAGTTTTGCAGCTTGAGGTGCAAGTTTTAGAAAGTTTTTCACTGGGGAAGCTCAATCTCACATCTGCTGTCATGTGGAGATCTATTTGGGTCCTGGCCCATAGTGTAAGAGCATTACTGGCATGTACAATAGCCAACTCTGGGGCATGTAATATGAAAATGTACTCTCTGTGTCAACAGTCCATTTTCTCCAGCAACTTTAATTACCCATTGACCCTTCTAAGCCTAGCCTCCTTCCTCCTGTCAGTGGGAGTCATGACATTTGCCAGTTACATGGCACGTCAGCCCCCGGGGGCAGCTTAGAGATCCCCAGCAAACAGCTACTGTACGTTAATTAATTACCATGAAATTAGAGTACCATCTTTTCGAGTGGCTTCATTACACTCTGCCCTCCATTTTTCCATGACTTTACCCAAACCCATATGCCCCATTACAGTATCCTCGTACAACAGAAACAAATGTGCACCGTCACTCCCCCTCAAGAAAAACGACAGATGGATAGTAAAGACATTTCAGCAGATGCACACAGACAAAAAAAAAAAAGATAGTGGCATGCGATAACTCGCATAATTACAGACAAAACTGGAGCACCAATAAATTGGCTCCGCCAGTTAATAAACTGAAAATAGCTTAATACATATTTATAAATATTGTGGTGGGCAGCGGCTATATAGACTGAATATAAAGACGGACAAAATGAAAAGTGAAACTAAAACATCTCATTTCTCCTCCTAGTGGCTGGCTGTAGTATAGGTCTTAGTCCCCGCCACATTCATGTTTGCGGATATGGACATTTCTGTAATTCAAGATCGGTTTTATCAAGTTATTTGACGTTAAACAGGGGGTGTGGTGGCAGGATTGACAGTCGATTGATCGGGCGGGTTGTCCAGTTAAATTTAGTTCAAATATTACATTACAGCAGGGGTGTCAAACTCAAATACACAATGGGCCAAAATTTAAAACTTGAATAAAATCGCGGGCCAACATTGAACAAATAAACCTTTTAATATATACCAAACATGTTTTGCTTTAACATTAAATATGGAACCAGCAACGCTTATAAACATACAATATATAACTAAATAGTGCAGACATGCAAAATCAAATTTCAAATAAAAAACACATCAATGTAATTAATTTATTAAATAAAAATTAAATTAAAATCGTATGCCTCTTTTCTATTTGCATCCTTCTGATTTAAATATGAAAAAATAAACTTTTTCAACAGGTTAATAAATTCTGCCTTTCTTTTCTCCATTTTTGGGAAGGGGTAGCTGGGAGACAGCTCTAGCTTGAGGTTGCTATGACGACTGTCACAGAGGAGCGTTTCTGGGTCCTGTCCTGATTGACGCGCCAAAACAGCAGCAGGGCATTGTGGGATTTGTAGTATTAGCGGTAAATGCGCCGTATAATACCGGCGGGTCAGCTTTTATAGTACAATAATAATATAATAATTTGGTATTGCCTCGCAGGCCAAATAAAATTACACTGTGGGCCAAATTTGGCCCGCGGGCCAGAGTTTGACACCCCTGCATTACAGGCTCCTTGTCAAAAACTTCTCTTCATGTTATGTACAACAATGAATATCGAGTGAGAGGTTGTTACCAGATCTTAAACTAAATCTTTGTTATTGACCTAAAAAATCCATCCATTGGCTATAAAGATGTATAAAGATATATTCGCTAAATTAAAAGGCATATAACTAATACTGAACTTGAAATGAGAGAAATCTAAGTCAAATAAACATAAAAAACACTGCCAAAAACTGTTTTATTCCCACTGTTGACTGCTCTGCAATTTCTGTTTGCATACCTGCCAACACATACGTTATGCTGATACATCTGTCAGCCTGATATCTGATAACATATGTCTGTTAAAGTATCGGTCAGGGTCTCGTACACACTTTACCCTCTCCCATCAAAACATCACAAATTAGCTTTACACTCACAGTGACTTTGCTAGCGTTTGGTCTTGGCAAAGCTAGACGTGGTGCACTGTAAAAAATACTGTTTAATTTACGGAAAAATACCGGCAGCTCTGGTTGCCAGAACTTCACAGAGTGGATTTTCTATTCTAAATTTAAATGTAAATATCAGCAAAAACTGTAATTTAGACTGAATATTCCCGTTATTTTTAGGGTAATTGTGTCATTCATTCACACATCATGGTATTTCTCCATAGATTTGGCATGAAAAACATTTTTACAGCAAAACTGCATGTTTCTTCCAGTTTATGACAGAAAAAGGTGAAAGTTTTGTGCTATTCTTTGATTTACGGTAATTAAAAGTGTCTAATACGGTGATGTACAATTTTTAACTTTACGCCCTATTTCTGATGTATTTGACAGAGTTTTACTGTTATTTCTACAAACATTTTTTACAGTGTATAAAAGTCCTTCACAAAACATTACACTTCAGTAAAAGTGTAATCAGGAAAATGTAGTTTAAGTATTTAAAGTAGAAAAATGTCTCCAGTTACTGTATTTAAATGTAAATATCAGCAAATTGTGTCATTCATTCACACATCATGGTATTTCTCCATACGTTTTGCATGAAAATGTTACATTTTTACAGCAAAAACTGCATGTTTCTTCCAGTTTATGCCAGAAAAAAGTAAAAGTTTTGTGCTATTCTTTGATTTACGGTAATTAAAAGTGTCTAATACGGTGATGTACAATTTTTAATTTTACGCCCTATTTCTGATGTATTTGACAGACAGCAAGTGCATGAGTGATCCCTAACAGAATGATATCCATCCTTGTAAGTGAATCCAGATGTGTATAGATGGTTGGTTAATTTCAATCCTCAATGATGTAAACAAATTCAAATGTAATCCAATGTTTGCACACAGACAAACACTCTGACACTTCCACACTGGGCGAGCGGAGAGGAGATGCGTGTGCTTCTGCCTGCATTAATTCTGTTAATGATCACAGAGGGTCAGCCTGCCTGCGATCCCTGTCCTACCATTAAACAAATAAAAACAACACTGATTACCAGGATGTTCACTGGATGCATCAATCTTGAGTAATTAGAGAGTGGTGTTTTGACTCTCTCCCCTTTTCTTTTCCTCCTTTCTTTCCCTCTTTCCCTTTGCTTATACCAAAGTCAGGCAACAGCGGCAGACTCCTTTTAATGAACTAATAAGGGTGCGTGCTTGGCTAACCAAGAATGAGACAGGAAAGAGACAAATAAGTAGGAAGAGACGCTGCTTCACCAGCTAAATAAAGGCACCACAAGCACTGCTGCCTTCCTCTACAAGGGTTCATCGCTCTCTTCCCTAGACGAGAAGAAAATCATACTGTTTGTGTGGAGATATCCAATGTGTGTGTGTGTGTGTGTGTGTGTGTGTGTTGCTGCCTGGAAAAGGACACAGCTGTCACATTAAGATCATGCTAGCCCGTAGCATTAATCTGTCTTGTAAAACCTTGAGACCTAAAGTACTGTGGTACTTAGATCTAGTGTGTGCATGTGTGTGTGTGTGTGAGAGAGAGAGTGCATGTGTGTGTGTGTGTGTGTGTGTGTGTGTGTAGTGATTGTATGTCTATGGGAAGAGTGAGATGAAGATGCTAGTTGAGCATATGGCTCGGGATTCAAATCCAGATGCTCGTGCAAACCAATAGCGTGAGAATGTGGCACGGGAAGAGAACATGATGGAGAAAAATGTGCAAAGACAGAAATAAGATTGGAAGTTGGTGGTTTAAATTAGAGATATAGAATAAACAATTAAGGACTGAGAGAGAGAAACTTGAAGAGAAAATGTTAATGAAAAGAATGCAGTAAAAGGAACCTGGTCTCACAGAAATACGTGAAATAGCCACGGATTTCGCTTAACTCAAAATCCGTGGAATAGCCACGGAATCGCTCAAATTTCCGTGAAACTGACACGGATTTGGCTACAATGCAAGTTAATGACAGTCATATCCCGTGGCTATTCCATGGATATTTGTTCCTATTGGTTTGTTCCAAGTCACGTGACTTTCAAGGTCCCAGCAGTCAGAACAAAAAAACATGGCGGACAGTTCTCTCATTTTTTGTGAAAAAATTAATATTTTGACTTAGTTTCTGCATAAAAATGAATTTTGATCACATTTCTAGCGAGAATATATGTTTTATTTTCTAAATATTCACTCAGTGAATGTACATAATCACTTTGTGTGTTGGAATAGCCACGGGATATGACATATGTCATTAACTTGCATTGTAGCGAAATCCGTGTCAGTTTCACGGAAATTTGAGCGATTCCGTGGCTATTCCACGGATTTTGAGTTAAGCGAAATCCGTGGCTATTCCACGGATTCCTGTGAGACCATGTTCCTTTTACTGCATTCTTTTCATTAACATTTTCTCTTCAAGTTTCTCTTTCAGTCCTTAATTGTTTATTCTATATCTCTAATTTAAACCACCAACTTCCAATCTTATTTCTGTCTTTGCACATTTTTCTCCATCATGTTCTCTTCCCATGCCACATTCCTGTGAGACCATGTTGAGTAAAAGATAAACATGAGGGTGGCACAGAACTTTGCATCCACCATATATTTGTGCCTGCTGATGAGCTGATGTGTTGTTGCCTATACTCTGCTGTGCTGAGCTGTTATTCCTCCACTGTGATGTGCAAAGTTTACTATGCTGTTTGTGTGCTATGCTAACCTGACTGTGTTGTTTCTGTGCTATGCTGTGCTGTGCTGTGATAAGCTGGCTATGTTGTTTCTTTGCTGTGCTGTCCTGGGTGGTGACAGCCTCAGCCACTGACAGGTCCTTTAAATTCACCACTGCCAATTAGAGTCACTCCAGACCTGGTGGTGGGTGCGTGGAGGAGGAGGAGGGGAAGTGGAAAAAACTGCTGGGACGATGGTTGCAGGCCTGACAGGCCTGATGTGGAGATGGAAATGCGGTAATTTGGAGTAATTCGGCAACTCGCTGGCGCTTGCCTTGCCTGCCTGTCTGTCTGTCCGCTGAAATAAATGGGGTCAGCAGCGTGTGATCGGCAACTTTCATTTATATGTAAATGACCCCATCGTTGCTGCAGCAGCTGCTGTGGAAGCTGCTGCTAAGTCTGTACACACAGTGAAACGCTGCCTGAGAGAGAAAGCCAAGCAGCCTGGTTGACTCCTGTCTCTGTTCCTGTTCCTTCCTTTTGCTCTGTTGCATTTTCTCTCCCTCTCAATCTCTGCTTGTCGTTTCTTTCGCTGCCTTTCTGTACACTGCAACATTACTCACATACGCTAAGAATAACCCAAACCTGTTCCTAACATTCTCAATGTTAATGAATTTACTCTGAACTCTTCCTCCGCAGCCAGTCCATACCAAGATGACTTAAAAAAAACACCTAGAAAAGTACTCAAAACCACTCTACAGTAAGTGTGTCAACACCAAGGTTATAATAGTTTTGGATTTTTCATTAGTTTTAGTTGTGAATTTTTCTTTTCAAATTCAGTTAGTTTTAGTTAGTTTTTAGAGTGAATTTTCTAGTTTTAGTTTAGTTTTTATTTTTTGAAAATGCTTAGTTTTAGTTTAGTTTTTATTCGTTTTAGTGTTAGTTTTAGTTTTTTTGTAATGGGCTATGTGTTGGGTGCGAGATTCAAAGAGGTCATAATAAATGTTTCCTTTATTTCCTTTGGTTTATCCATCTCAGCCCCAATAAGGTTATTAACTCTTACAGTTCTGGGTGTTTTGTATTTTGGTTCTAGTGTAAACATCCCAGTCTCAGTAAACATATTCACCATGTGTTGCATGTTCAAATAGAAACACTGAATTATGAATGAAAAAAGTTGACAAAAACGAAAACTAAGGACATTTTCACTATAATTTTAGTTAGTTTTTTATAGTTTTAGTTAGTTTTGTAACCACACAATACAGTTTCAAAACCACTCTACAGTAAGTGTGTCAACACACACATTCTCACACATTCTTGTTTTTCTATCTTTGTGAGGGCCCTCATTGGAATAGTAAATTCCCTGGCAAGGTTATAATGGTTTGGGATTTTTCATTAGTTTTGGTTTTAATTTTTGTTGTCAATTTTTGTTTTCAAATTCAGCTAGTTTTAATTAGTTTTTAGACTGAGTTTGCTAGTTTTAGTTTAGTTTTTATCAGTTTTAGTGTTAGTTTTAGTTTTTTGTAATGGGGTATTTGTTGGGTGGGAGATTAGAAGAGGTCACAGTAAATTTTGCCTTTATTTCCTTTGTCTGATCCATCTTGATTATGTATGAAAAAAGTTGACAAAGACGAAAACGAAGGACATTTTCACTATAATTTTAGTTAGTTTTGTAACCACACAATACAGTTTCAGTTAGTTATCATTATCATGTAACCTTTAACCCTTAAAACAAAGTCTGACATCTCAAAGAAGCCTTTAAAGAAGTGAGGACCGGCCGAAATGTCCTCACTTTGCAAAAATGTCCTCACTCTGTTGGTTAAAAACGTGTTCTGGTCCTCACTATGTAGGAAGAACAAGAACACACACACACACACACACACACACACACACACAGTGTAAAAAAGTAGTCACACACTGTGAATTCTTGTCAGTTACAAACACGTCAAACATTCGATCATAGTGCTACTGATCAAGTGTTACGAGGAAAAGTTTTACTGAAGGGAGTGTCAGATTGAATACTTTGTTAGGTGTTTTTGCTTTTTGCTTTTGTATTTTTATTTATATTTCCCTGTTTTAATTGACTGTTTTTACTGTTTTCAATTGTGTCTTGCTGTTTTTAATGTGTATGTAAAGCACTTTGAATTACCTTGTGTTGAATTGTGCTATACAAATAAACTTGCCTTGCCTTGCTTAAAATTTCAAGTATCAAACAGGGGTTCTTATGTATAAAGTAATTTGCCTTCCTGCATCTTTACCTAACTTTTTTCATAGTTACTTTGAGTTTAATTCTCATTATCATGCACATCTTACAAGAAGAAAGAATGATTTACATATTCCTTTCTGTAGGACTTCTGTTGCCAAATTCTTATTTGTTTATCAAGGTGCTGTGGAATGACATAAAACATCTAACAGAATCATGTTCCTCTTTAAATACGTTTAAGACCAAGCTCAAAAAATCCCTATAGATGTTCTACACCTTTGTATTTGTTTTGTTTACATTTTGTTTGTATTTTTTTTTTATTTTCATCTAGCTATGTAATTTAAGTAAAGTATAGTTACTTATAGGTTTAAGAGGGAGGGTCGCGTATAAGCCTTTTAAGGGCTTTTTGATCTTTCCTGCATTTTCTTTTACTGTTTCTTGTACTGTTATTTCCTAACGATTGTATGTTTTTTAAGTGCAAACAACAATAAATAAATAAAATAAAAAATACTGTTGACTGTGCAGTTAAAGGCTGGCATACCTTTCCTGAGATACACTGCAGAAGTGTAGAATATAGAAGTGAAAAGCAACAGTAAAACAGTGGAGCAGATCAGATAGTGTATGGGGCCTGGAGGTGTGTTCGCTTCATTACCTAGCTAGCCATTGTGCTGATGCAGAACCGGGGTCCTGTAAATTCCTGCCTGCTTGTGACACCATAGATAATTACACTTCCATAAATAATGGAGTGTGCCTTGCCCACTTCCTACAGAACTCTCCTAATGAGATTAATATACAGGGAGAAGCTGAAAGAAGAACTTGGCAGGTAAATCTTAAATCTTTTTTTTCTTTAAGTTAAAGGAATAATCCACCTTAAAAAATTAACAATCCTATAAACAGCTACTGGCAGTGTATTATCTGCTCCCGAGGCAATTTCAATGCAATCTCCTCTACCACAAATTGGATTATGTGATAATAGCACAAAGACGACAGGCAATTTGCAAACGTTTCTCATATCAAAAGGTTACCCAAGTCAACAAGGTCACCAGGAAGCTTAGGGTTATGTTGCAGCATAGGACATGGTGATAGTCAGGTGGCTTAGCCAAATAAAGGGGACACTTCGGACAAAAGCACCAATTTTTTCCACATACTCTCACCATAGGTTTCAATTTTTTGTAGGAGCCACTTCATCAAGATTGCGGATCGGAGATGGCAGCCATATAAAGTCTATGAGAAATGCTATATCTTCCAAGCCAATTAGAAGGTCAATCTTGGTGTCAAAATCTACATTTTCTGGGTCAAGAAATCATTTAAAGCTATTGAGAATATTATACTATATACTAGATGATTTTTTGATCAAATAGAAATGTTCATTTTCACCCAGACTGGTAGGCAACTCGCTTCAAGTGCTGCAGCAGGGAATACTGAGTTGAAAATGTTTGGAATCTATGTTCACGGAGTGTGGATTAGCTGGCATGTACACTGCAAAATAAAATTAAGGGAAAAACGCTTTCATCTCATGTCAGATCTTGATCAACACATTATTTACAGTGAGTCATCTAGTGATATTCTCAATAGCTTTAAATGATTTCTTGACCCAGAAAATGTAGATTTTGACACCAAGATTGACCTTCGAAGTGGCTTGAAAGATACATTGGTTCTCATAGACTTTATATGGCTGCCATCTCCGATCGACAATCTTGATGAAGTGGCTCCTGCCAAAAATTTAAACCTATGGTGATAGAGAGAATGTGGAAAAATGTTGGTGCTTTTGTCCAGCGTGTCCCCTTTATTCTCAAATCTGGTCCTAAGCCGCCTGACTATGAGGAATCTACAGTAAATCAGATTGATTAGCTGAAGGTTTTCACCATGTTTCTCTTGAGACATCACTAGTATTTTTCTAGAAATTCAAGAGACCACTCTCCTCCATTTCATTGTTTGGTGGTGGATTTTTCCTCTTATTTTTAAGGATAATTGGCCAAATGTTGACAGTGTAACATCATGCTGAGATTTCCTTCAGTGCCGCTACAATGATGTTTAATGGAAGTTTTCAGCTTTCAAAAACATCAATGGATATCTGCAGGTTTTGGTGTCAGTCCCTCAGAATAAAAGCACAAAGGATTCTTCCTGGCTCACTCCTTCGCACTGATACTCAGAAATAATACAGAAAGAAATCTATTTCTAAATAGAGAGATGCAGCAATTTATCCACCAGCTGTAATTACTATACTGTGATTCAATGCAGTCTGTTCAATCAAGTTTTTCAACTAGCAATCTTTTGCCTCTGTGTAAAAACAGGAGCCAAGTTTCCATTAAAAGTATCCATCACATGAACCTCAAAGATGCTTATTAGCTCTCTAATTGACAGTCCCGGGCACGTTAAAGTGAGCTTTTATGTATAAAGATACACGCTTTTAAATTTTGCATTGCAGTTGAGTCATGTTTACTTGTCATAAGTAATTCATGAAAGGGATGCCTTTGATGACGCATTGATTTCATTATCAAAATCTTTAAGTTATCTTTCATCTCGAGTGCGTCTTTAATCTAAATCTAGTCTTGAAAGCTGAAATATGTGGGAAGATCTAATTTGGTTCTCTGGACTGAACTGTTTTGGATTGAAGTTGAGTAAATAATTAATGTGTTGAAATAGTTCCATCTGCTATATATATGGAGTATGGCAAAGAGACAGAGGAGAGGAGTCTCTGCGTCTCTGTTGTGAAAATGAAATACCTTTTAATAAACTTATTTCTTCTGCTGCCTTTTTCCTTTTTTAGAGAGTTAGAGATCTTAACAGTCTGGCCCAAGATCTGTTCAAAGTGTGATGATAATCCCAGAGAAGATGATTCAAAGACAACTTTCAAAAACTTTATCTTTCTGTGCCAGATCTAGGTTGTAAACCTGTGTTTGTGTGTGTGTGTGTGTGTGTGTGTGTGTGTGTGTCTGGTGTGTGAAGTCATCGATAAGGACTAAAAGAGTTTTCAGGGTTACTATTGGGAGGATGTTCCATTTTTCGCACAGTGGTGAGCCGACACATAAAGTACCATTCTGCAGCTAGTGAAAATACCTCCAAGAGTTCTATGGACACACACACACACACACACACACACACACATGCACGCACACCCACACACACACACACACACACCACTACATTACCATTCTCATAGTTTCCTCTCTATTATATTCACTCTGCTCTCCAATTCCTTCCCAACTGCCAAGGCAATAAAATCAAATCACACTGGAACAGTGGCTAATAAATCTGATTTGTTTGGACACACACACACACACACGCACACACACACACACACACACACACACATCTAAACAAGCTGTTTGCATCTAAAATGTGCACTTTTGTGGTCGTTTATTATTAGAACAACATGGTGCAATTATTACTAACTAAAACCAATAACCATGTATTTGCATTTCTGTGCCGATATGCTAATGAGCGAGCTGTCGGGAGGTTTAGCAGTAATTCTTAAATTGGACAGCGGACAGGTCGACTGTGCTTGAAGGGCATCAGAAACGTTCAAAAGCAAAGAACTGCTTAATTACAATAAAGTTTAATTCCCAAGAAATAGTCCCAATAAAAGTATGCACTACATAATAAATTGACCTTCTTATTCTAAGTGCCACTCCTATCACGCAAAGTGACATTAAATCATTATTTGGACCTTTGGAACCAGAAAGTTGAGTTAAAATTAAATTAAAAAAACAAGGGGGGGAACAGTTCTGAAAGGATCTTGTGTTGTGGTTCTGCCCTACATGCAGTGGCGGTTCTACACAGGGGCCTCCAGGGGCCACTGCCCCTGTGAAGAAGCCTTTGGCCCCTGCTGTGGCCCCTGTGTCAAATTAATAATAAAATGATCAATTTATAACAATGAACAATGGAACAATTCTAACCTTTTTTTTGTTCAAACAATATCTCATTTTACACAAAAGAAACCCAGAATGTTACATTGTATAGTAGTTTAACTCTATGGAGTCTTAAAGGGCTGTTTTGTCCATTTTTGAATCCTTTTCATGTCTTTACATGTCTTTGTAAGTCATTTTGTGTCTTTTTTGGTCATTTGTGTCTTTTTTGTGTCTTGTTTTGGTAATTTTGTGTCTGTTGTTGTGTCTTTTTTATTTATTTTGTGTCTTTTTTTGTTATTTTGTGTCTTTTTTGTCATTTTGTGTCATTTATTATCCTTTTTTTGTCTGTTTTAGTTATTTTGTGTCTTTTTATGGTCATTTTGTGTCTTTTTTTGGTAATTTTGTGTCTTTTTCAAGACATTCAAAGATTTTGAATACTTAAATATCATCTTTGCCATTTTTCATGTGCTAATGTGCCCCTCTGATTAAACACTGGCCCCTCCTTGGCCCCCACAGTAAAACTGGTCTAGAACCGCCACTGCCTACATGCCATGTTGGCTGCAAAGAATAATAAAGGGGGACTGTGGTGCTGGTGAAAAACCCCAGGTGTTATTGAGAGCATCTGTAACCTGGATATCACGGTTAGCTGCAGGTCTTTGTCCATGCTATTTGCAGACAGAGTTTATATGTACCTTGATTGTTTACATCTTAATATCAGCTGCTGCAAACATTACAAGTGATGCCGCCCACACACGTCATCACAAACTATAGATTCAACACAACAATTCTTTTGAGCGAAATGTTTCCACTGGGTATCATAATGTTTGTCTGTATGTTTGTTCTATAGAGAGGAGAAATGTTTTGCCTTTGTCTAGAATAATATGACATGCCATCACTATTCCGCTAAGCTGATCTTGTGAGTGTTCTTTAGTGCTCAGGTTTTGTAGCTGATTTAATAAAACCCATTTTTTCCTATTTGGCCGGCAGAGAGAGAAAACAACCTGAGGTATGTATCGAACAATGGTTCATAAATCAAGGTCTGAACCGGACAGTCAATTTTGAGAATTGCTTAATGCACCCTACAGCCACCAACACAGGGATTAAATGGGGAAATGTTGCATGCCCCAGGTCAAGGACAAATTAATATGTTAAAATTCTCTTGAAGCCAGAAGGCAACTGAAGCGTCTAATATATCATCAAGTAACATGTGAACACATTTATATTCCTAATTAGGAGTTTCCAAAAGTTTTCACTTTTTACAGGTGATGCTCATATGGAGATCAAGCAACCTGGTCTCACAGAAATCCGTGGAATAGCCACTGAATCGCTCAAATTTTCCGTGAAACTGACACGGATTTCGCTACAATGCAAGTTAATGACAGTCATATCCCGTGGCTATTCCATGGATATTTGTTCCTATTGGTTTGTTCCAAGTCACGTGACTTTCAAGGTCCCAGCGGTCAGAACAAAAAACATGGCGGACAGTTCTCTCATTTTTTGTGAAAAAATTAATATTTTGACTTTGTTTCTGCATAAAAATGGATTTTGATCACATTTCTAGCGAGAAATATATGTTTTATTTTCTAAATATTCACTCAGTGAATGTACATAATCACTTTGTATGTTGGAATAGCCACGGGATATGACTGTCATTAACTTGCATTGTAGCGAAATCCGTGTCAGTTTCACGGAAATTTGAGCGATTCCGTGGCTATTCCACGGATTTTGAGTTAAGCGAAATCTGTGGCTATTTCACGGATTCCTGTGAGACCAGGTTCATCATCAAGTAACATGTGTGGGATAACAAAGTGTGAACACATTTATATTCCTAATTAGGAGTTTCCAAAAGTTTTCACTTTTTACAGGTGATGCTCATATGCAGATCAAGTGATAATGCTGTTTATTGCAGTACAGGTACACACACACACACAAATGGGCACTTGAATGTCAATGTTTCCATAAAACTGAATACAGTACACGGTTGTGTACTCTGCACACTCCACGTACTCCATAATGACACCACACAGTGGAACTATTAACACAATAAACCATGAGTGCTTCAAAGAGAATAGGGACTGAGTGAGGGGGAGACGGAAGGAAAAATAGGTGTGTGTGTGTGTGTGTGTGTGTGTGTGCGTGCATGCATGTGTGTGTGTGCATGTGTGTGTGTGGTGGGGGGCTGCCTTTAAACTCAAACCCACAGCTCCCCAGTATCCCATCACTGGCTAAGGTAATATTGAGGGAGGAAATAGTTCCACTGATTGTCTGAAAGCTCAACCACAGTGTCTGGCTGTGGAGGGGAAATAAAGAGAGGGCCTAATTAAAATTTCAGGGGTACCAGCTGGGTGTCTGATCCCCCCTCCCGGTGTCTTTGTGTCTGGATTGAGACACACTCACCTTGATTTCTTCATTTATTAACCTTGACAGAAACAAATCTGCATCGCCACTCACAGTGCCACGAAGCGTGGATAATGGGCCCAGTAAACATACAGTACATGCACACATTCCCTCATGTATCTACACAAAGCCTTGCACACGCACATGCCAATGTACATACACATTTACACACACACACATACTGTACCCACGCAAATTCACCTGCATGCACAGACACACACACACCCTGTAGGCCCAGACAAGGCCGTTCTTTAATGAACAGCTTAATGGGCAAAGAAAGATACAACAAAGGCGTCTGAGAGGACTGTTTGTAGTGAAGTGATCAAATACACTCGGCAATGATATCCTTAGCATGAATAGTTATAATGATGAGCACGGATGAATATGAAATCAGGTTCATTTTCACCAAATTAAAGCATAATTTTGCCACTGGTGCAGCATCCAGTGACGGGCAGATCAACTGGAAAACTAATTCTTCATCATTAATCCACTGTTAAATGTAGTTGACACAAGATTTTAGTGTCACTTAGCTTTCTGATTCGGTTTCGTGCTCGGCTGCATTTCACAGCTATTCCATCTATACGTGGAAACTGAGCTGATTGGGAGTATTAGTGGAATTACGTTGAAGGGAGTACATAAAAAGGCTGCTTTCTGATGACAAAAAATCATAATCCCGATTATTTTTGGTCAGGACTGAGATCACGATTATTTAATGCAATTACTCACTTACTTTGAAAACGGAATACATTTTTGGTAATACATTTTTAAAAGTATGCTAAAATAGAATACATCAGATCAAATAAGTAAAATGTAATTATGTTGCATCGTTAGTGCTCTTCCACAACAAACAAACAAAAAAACAAAAAATCAAAAAAACATATTCAACATTTCCCAGCCAATAACTCAGTGGGAACCAGTGAAAGATGGTTCCCAAGCGAAATTTTGAGTTTTTGACCTTCTAATTTGCATATCAAAATGGCGGCCAAATTGCCCATCTTGCTCAGTTGTCAAGTTTTTTTGTAAGTAGGCAATCAAGATGAGGAAATTAAGTTTCTAGATCTATAGTCTAGAGTCAGAGCAAGGATATAGTGGAGGCTCAGTGTCTTTTTTATGTATATATATATAAATATATGCAAAATACCAACTTTTAAGGTGAAATTAAGCATTATTTGTGTCATTTTTTAAGGCCGACATAAATATTCAATCAATCACTTTTAAATGTTCCAGTTGGTATTTTGCATATATATATATATATATATATATATATACATAAAAAAGACACTGAGCCTCCACTATATCCTTGCTCTGACTCTAGACTATAGATCCAGAAACTTAATTTCCTCATCTTGATTGCCTACTTACAAAAAAACTAAGGGGAAATGGTCCAATGACTGAGCAAGATGGGCAATTTGGTGGCCATTTGATACAAATTAGAAGGTCAAAAACTAAAAATTTCGCTTGGGAACCATTTTTTTTGGACTCAGCACCCTTGAGATCTGTAAGGTAGGCCGGTTCCTGACTTGAACCCATAAATGCTCCTCACTTTTTATAGAAGGCCTTTATTCTGAAATCCGTCTAGACTATTAGTGCTCTTCCACAACAAACAAACAAAAACCAAAACCAAAAAATCAAAAAAACATATTCAACATTTCCCAGCCAATAACTTGGGTGCACTGGATTTATAACACAAAACAAAATGAGAACCTCAGTGTGAAAAGCAATGTAAAACATTCTTGTTTTCATAATCGTTGGAAGCCAAAATCATAATTTAAACAAAACATTTTGATTAATCGCCTAGTCGTAGTACAATAGGCCCGTATATCTGTATGTCCATGCCAACCTGGTCTCACAGAAATCCGTGAAATAGCCACGGATTCGCTTAACTCAAAATCCATGGAATAGCCACGGAATAACTTAAATTTCCGTGAAACTGACACGGATTTCGCTACAATGCAAGTTAATGACAGTCATATCCCGTGGCTATTCCATGGATATTTGTTCCTATTGGTTTGTTCCAAGTCACGTGACTGTCAAGGTCCCGGCGGTCAGAACAAAAAACATGGCAGACAGTTCTCTCATTTTTAGTGAAAAATCAATATTTTGACTTAGTTTCTGCATAAAAATGGATTTTGATCACATTTCTAGCGAGAAATATATGTTTTATTTTCTAAATCTTCACTCAGTGAATGTACATAATCACTTTGTATGTTGGAATAGCCACGGGATATGACTGTCATTAACTTGCATTGTAGCCAAATCCGTGTCAGTTTCACGGAAATTTGAGTGATTCCGTGGCTATTCCAAGGATTTTGAGTTAAGCAAATCCGTGGCTATTTCACGGATTCCTGTGAGACCATGTTGGAATAAGCGTGTGGGGTTCTCCAAAGAGTTGCTAAATTGAGGGCCGCGTCTTCATTTGGCGTGCCGGATGGCGACCTTGCAGCCCGTGTCTGTGTGCTTGGTGACTGCCTAATGAAGACTTCAGGGCCAGCAAACAAATTCTAATAAATTGCTGTGCTGTGTAGGTGTTCTACCACATACTGTACACACACCATACACACACATAAAACACCTATCTATTAGTGCACACACACACTAAGGTACACACACTCATTGAAAATTAGACAGTGCATTAATTCTCATCAGCTGGGGAGCAAGAGTGGATGTGACGGTGTGTCCTGTGAATGCCTCCTGTTCCAGAGCTGCTTCTCTCTCACAAAACCCGCTCGCTTAATAAAAACATCACAATCGATATCTGATATCCCAAGTGACACCTTTAAGAAAAAAGCACATCCACGCACCGGGTAGGCAAACCTTTAGCCAATCTCACATGAGGGAAAATAGAAGAAATGTACAGAAAGACAGCAAAAAAAGAGATGCACTGTAGAGGAGGGGGAGCTAAATGTTAGTTGGTTTGTACCTGCATGTTTGTTTTCTCTGCAGTGTGTGTGTGTGTGTGTGAGTGTGTGTGTGTGTGTTGATAGCGGCAGTTGTCACCACAGCGGTGTGTGACCTTTAACGGTGTTCCGAAGTTAGGTGAAGTTGTCTTTCTTCTTCACTTAAAGGGGAGTGACATTTAATAGTCCCCACAGGTCAAAGAGGGTAACAAACACCAAATAAAGGCTGCCAGAAGCCTAAAAAAAGAAAATTCTCACTCCGTTGGGTTGGGTGAATGAATATAATACAGTGTAGGACAGCCATTCAAATGAGAATCTGAAACTCCTCTTTTACTGTTCACGTTTTTTTTTTCTCTTGTGGACCCCAAGACTTCTTTTCTGTCCTCTCCTTCTACCACAGGGGTGGGCAATTAATTTCCCCAAGGGGCCACATGACCAATACCACGAAGGTTGCAGGGGCCGGACCAAAACTCTGAACTAAATTCTGCTCAATATTAATGTAATCGCTTTATAAAATACAGTAAATTATCTGGTTTTGAGCTGCTACTGATAGGAACACATGTTATGATGAGACTGTTAATAATATTGAGTAAATCAAGTATAGCAGTAAAAAGTAGGAAATACTCCAATCACTATATCACTATTCCATTTATTTTAAACACAACTGTAAATGACCTTTAGCAAGGTTCCTATTGGTGTTTTTGTATTATATAGCTTGTTTTTCATGTTTGTACATTTTCAAGGTGTTTTACAATGTTGTGATGCTTTTATTTTGAAAAGGTGCCGTCCAGTGTAAAACGGGTGCTTTAATTTTGAAAGCTAGTGACAGGAAATAACCGGTAGAACGGTTAAATGAAAAAACGAACGGTAAATAATAACGAGTGCGTAGTAATTCATATAAAGTTGATATAAAGTATTAAAAGGCTTCTATAGTGGCTGACTGACAGGACACAAGGTTTGTTAAAGTTTATTTTATTCTGTCATACATATTAGTGGCTATACTTGTTGTCTTAACTATAGTAAAAGTGCTTGTTAGCTCTAGTGCTAATGCTAATGTTTGCTATTTTTTTTTCAAAATAAAAGCACTGCGGTGATATTGTGATATATCCTCTTTTACTATTCACGTTTTTTTTTCTCTTGTGGACCCCAAGACTTCTTTTCTGTCCTCTCCTTCTACCGTGGCAATTAAGTGTAAGCAATGTAGAGGTTGAGAGATGGAGGGATGGAGGAGGAGTGATGGCCAAAGGCGTGCCTTGCGCTCCAACAGACAGACCCTGTTGCCATTGGCCACTGTAACAGATCCCTGTCTCTGGAGTTTTAAATGATTCAAACATTTGCCCTTCGCTGTTCCTGTGGTGGGCAAAGATGTTCCTCGTCTCCTCCTGCTCCCACTCTGTGGAACACGCTGGCCGAGCAATTTACTACTTTCACTGATTCCCTACACATTAACCATTTTATGCTTTGTTTCATTCATTTTGTTTCTAAGCGACTACAAGGAGTTTTTAACTGGTTATGATAGGTTCAAATGAATACAGATGCCTCTATATCAGGAGTTCTCAACCTTTTTGAGCCCCTCACTGAACACAATCTCACAGTTCAGATCAGACAATTCAGTTGATACGACAAATTTTGGACAAATAATGAGGCAGACAACAACTAAAACATCTCTCTGTCTGTGCATTTATATATATATATATATTTTTTTTTTAGTCAGCTTCAAGCCAGAGACTCTTTTTAAAGTAATAACTTGCTAATTTGGGATTTATCAGAAAAAAGAATCAAATTGACCAAAAAATTACATAAAATTAAGCAAAAAAGGACTCAAATTGACCACAAAATAAGAAACAAATGTTATACATACATATATATATATATATATATATATATATATATGTATGTGTGTGTGTGGAGCAGCCTTCCATGTGAACAGTAGCTTATTAAATGCTTGATACAATATAAATTTGGCCACACAACTTTAGCAAATACTGACTGGAGATAATAGGACACTAACAAATAAAGCAAGACCAGAGCCTAATAAACCTGAAATAATAATAACCCACATCTTGAACTCAAAGCCTGGAACAGAGAGAAAGAGAGCTGTATTTGGATATAATTGGCAGTCTTTTCTCAGTTCTTGGCAGGCAGGATGTTGGACTAAAAATGAGGAGAAATGTACTGCGTTAGAGTTGACAGAGCTCCAGAGAGGTAAGTAGCTCATTCCCCAGAACTACGCAGCAGAGGTGAGCAGATGAGGGGAGGCCAGAGGTGCAGGGGGCAAACAAAACTCCCAAGCCCTAATGACTGACAGCCCAACAGCAGATGAGCTTGCAGTAAATACATTAATTACACAAACCAAGGCCAAGTGCAGCTGAACTGAGCCGAGCTGAGCCGGGCTGAGCTGGGCCAAGTTGCCTCTCCCTGAGCTGAGTTAGGCCTCCGTGCAGGGCTAGTGGAGGATGCTCCGTCTCTGCTGAGCATGCTTTGCAATCCCCAAGCCTCATTAGGGATGCAGAGAGGTTCTGACTCCCATCACCTGTGAGCTTTTTATATCTGGCATAATCTCTTAGTAGATATTTCTTACATCCAATAATGAGCAAGTTATTACTCCATACAACACAGAGAGAAGGTGCAGAGAGGGGAGCGAGGAAAAAATGAGAGGAGGGAGGAGGGGAGGAAAGAAGAAAAAAGGGATAAAGAGAGAAAATATAAAGAGCTGAAATACAGAGAGAGACAGAAAATCCACTCCGATTTAAACGGCAGTAGAGATAAGGCTGCGTCCCTATTCAGTGTGGTTGTTAACATTAGCACTGTTTACAGCATTATGACCCTGGAAAAATCAAATAACTTGACAGCCCCCTGCCTACTTGGGCCTTGGAGGAGGCGGAGGGGAAAACGGGAGCACAGAAGGGGAGCAGCGCTGCCTAATACATAAATAAGTGCATAAATAAACAGAGCATCAGAAGTCTGCCTGACATGGCAGAGACGGCACCTGAAGCATTGGAAGACAAGTCATCCTTCTCTCTTTCTCTCCTCTCTGCTGTCTGCATTGATTGATGTGAAGCAGGAGGATCAAAGGCTGCTCAACAGTAGTACTCAGGAAGATGGAGAGAGAGATAGAGAGTGAGGGAGGAGGGTGGATGGGGGGAAAAGGAGAGATTGTTGGGTGGAGGGGTAAAGGGGAAACAGATAGAGAAGTTCAGGGCCCTGCTGTCTGTCCAACCTGGTCTCACAGGAATCCGTGAAATAGCCACGGATTTCGCTTAACTCAAAATCCGTGGAATAGCCACGGAATCACTCAAATTTCCGTGAAACTGACACGGATTTCGCTACAATGCAAGTTAATGACAGTCATATCCCGTGGCTATTGGTTTGTTCCAAGTCACGTGACTTTCAAGGTCCCAGCAGTCAGAACAAAAAACATGGCGGACAGTTCTCTCATTTTTAGTGAAAAATCAATATTTTTTACTTAGTTTCTGCATAAAAATGGATTTTGATCACATTACTAGCGAGAAATATATGTTTTATTTTCTAAATCTTCACTCAGTGAATGTACATAATCACTTTGTGGTGAAGATCTCGCCAGAAAAATATGACTGTCATTAACTTGCATTGTAGCGAAATCCGTGTCAGTTTCACAGAAATTTGAGCGATTCCGTGACTATTCCACGGATTTTGAGTTAAGCGAAATCCGTGGCTATTTCACGGATTTCTGTGAGACCATGTTGGGAAAAGGAGAGATTGTGTGGTGGAGGGGTAAAGGGGAAACAGATAGAGAAGTTCAGGGCCCTGCTGTCTGTCAGTCAGCTCCTACAAAATGACCCTCTAACTACAGGGCTAAGTCAGATATTAAGGCCTCCAGAGTCAAAGAGGATTCACTCATTCTCTCTCTCTCTCTCCCTCTCTCTCTCTCTTTTATCTTTTCTCCTCTATGTCCCATCCTGAGGAGGAGGAGCAGGGCCAAGCACCATTAATCTCCTATCTAATAACACTGGTAATGTTACACATTATTGGAAAGAGATGGGCAAAATGAACCAATAAGTTATCTGATATGGGTCTCCCTTCTCCACGCACACTCCAATCCCAAGGACATTTAGGCAAAAGAAGAGACACAGATGCAGTGACTGAGGAAGACAGAGGGAGAGAAGGAGAATTAGTAATGGAAAAAGGGTGGGCAATGTGAAATATTTCCTGCTATCGACCTCTTGGCCAGGGACATGCATAGATTTCTGTATGTGGAAGATAAGTGTCTTTGATAAAGTAGGTTAGCATTGATTAATCCATGAAATCTTGGGGCTGTGGACTTGAAGTTAATGAGTAAGGTTTTCTATTTTCTCTGCAATCTCTCACGACATACGTTTCTCCAGCGCAGCCCGGGGACCCCGCGGCGGCGGCAGCATGCCGGCCCCCCTCATTTTAGATGTCTGTTATTTTGGGCGAAGATGGCCAATCAATGAAGTTGACATTTGTTACTGTGAAGGATTCACAATGCAATCATGGGATAAGGGTTGTAAGGGCCCGGCTAGGTGCATATAGAGGGGGTGGAAAGGTCACGGCTAATCTAAAGGGAACAAGAGTTATTTATCCATACACACCAGAATAAAAAGAAGATGAGAGACACAATCTATATATACAGCCCCTTGGGGGTTAGGAAGACATCTCATACAAACATACACAGACAAACAAAGCATCCTACACTGTAAAAAGAAATCCTGGTGTTTTTACGGTAAAAAACCGGCAGCTGTGGTTGCCAGAACTTTACCGTAATAAATACGGTAGTACATTTTTTAATTTTACGGTAAAAAGATATTGCCACTGTTGATTTCACGTTTAAGATTGCCATTTTATTCCATTTTTTACTGTATAAATAAAAGGTTTTTCCATCAAAAGAAACACTGTTCTGCCATATAATTGATAAGAAAATATTTTAAATTTGGCCACGCATAAATTAGAGATTTTTACCATTAAATATTACAGTATATTTTTGTTAGAGATATGGTGTTTAGTACATTTAACAGTGAGAAAAAGTATTTTTACAAAAAATAAATGCAAAAATTACATATTACAGTGTATTTTACAGTGGAGTAATGTATTTTTCAAAAAACAAAACTGTAAAAAAATACTGTTTTGGCTGATGTATACATATACAGTGTTTCATTGTTACTGAAACTGAATTAACCCATTTTTCATTTTACAATATTTTACTGTCATGGTTTAGGCGTGTTTCATCGTAAAATCTACAGACATTTTTTACAGTGTATATCCTGCAAAGTAATCCCCTCCCCCTATTTCAATTGGTAATAAACACTGGGCATAAAGTGACCTATCTTCCAGCCCATAACTGAGTTTTGCAGCAGCGTTCAACAGCTTATAAGGATGCAGAAATGTGAATACCCCATTAAACACTCTCCCTTGTATGAGGTTAGGCTTCCCCTACTTGAAAAGTCCATCTGCATCATTTGTGCTGTGTGTTTTCTTGCCACATTTAATACAATATGACAGCCTTTTTGCATGCAGCTGTAGTGACTGAAAGCTAAGCAAACAGCACGTTGGCTGTACACATCAGTCACATTTAGAACAACCTTGAAACAAATAGCACTATGGACGCATCCTCAGGCTCAGAGCGCTGGGAGAAAGAAATCAAGGGAGACAGACAGGCGGCCATTGCAGGCAGGCAAACAGGCAGCTTTCTCTTTCTTTCTTTCTCTCTTACTGACTGTACATCAACACCTCTGTTGCCCACACTCTTTCACATTCTAGTCTCTCCCTCCTCTCACTCACATTAATCAATTTCTCTCTCTCCGCTGTAAATCATCCCTCTCTTCCTCAACCTCAGCAGCAGCTGTGCGGAGGAGGTAGAGTGGATGTCAAAATATTTGGCAGCCATCTCTAGTGCCAGTGTAGCATTTTAACCTCCGTGGTTATTACACATACACAGGTTTGTCTGACATCCCCCCAGGCATTAGCCTTGAAATCTCTCTCTCTCTTTCTCCTACTCTCTCTCTCTCTCTCCATTCATCACATCATTATCCTTACAGCAAGGATACACAAACAAAAAGCTCACCCTCACTGCTCAGCGCTCTGTGAATGGCTGAAGCTTTACGCCAAACACAGCATGCCCCTAATCCACCAGAGTGAAAACTGGAGTAAGGCAGAGGGCTCACCTTTTCAGCTCACAGCAACCGGTACACATGCACTCAATCTTAAGTCTTGTGCACTTGCTCACCACGCCCCCCCCCCCCACTGCACATCAACACACACACATAAATAAATACTTCATGGCTCTTTCTCTCGTGCACACACACATTTTCAGGAGCTAATTATCTAATTCCTTTCTTCAGCATCGGCTAGGGGAGTGTGTAAATCATGCGTGTTGCAGGAACTCTTTGCCCCAGGCTCTGCCTCCGCCATGCAAACCCCCCCCCCCACGCGCACACACACACACACGCACACACACACACACACACACGCAAAATGCATCTCCACCCTTAAGTCTTTGTTTCAATGCATTTTTTTGCAGAGGAGGTGCAGGTTATTCCAGGAAGACAAGAGAACCCCACAGGCCCCCTGACAGCCCCTGTAAATCAGATGTCATAGAAAGATCTAATGGTGCTGCATGGACCTGATATACAGTCCTGTACTCTGCTGACAGTTGCATGTACTGTGTGCGCGCCATGAGTAGATGTGCATTGCATGTACTGCGCACGCACGCACACACACAACCAGCATGTATAGGCTATACACAGCGCATAACATGAAGCCTAAACATGACTGACAGTTCTTGCTCAGCAGTACAATCATTGGCGGTTTTAGACCAGTTTTACTGTGGGGGCCAAGGAGGGGCCAGTGTTTAATCAGAGGGGCACATTAACACATGAAAAAATGGCAAAGATGATATTTAAGCATTCAAAATCTTTGAATGTCTTGAAAAAGACACAAAATGACCAAAAAAGACACAAAATGAGAAGACAGAATAACAAAAAAAAAACCCACAGAAGACAAAAAAGACACAAAATAATTAAAACTGACACAAAAAAGACACAAAATGACAAAAAAAGACACAAAATAACTAAAAAAGACACAACAACAGACACAAATGACCAAAAAAGACACAACATGACTTACAAAGACATGAAAAGGATTCAAAAATGGACAAAATAGCCCAATAAGACTCCATAGAGTTAAACTATTATACAATGTACACATTCTGGGTTCATTTTGTGTACAGTGAGATATTGTTTGAACAAAAAAAAAGGTGAGAATTGTTCCATTGTTCATTGTTATAAATTGTCTTTTTCATTTTAGTATTAATTTGACAGTGGCCCCTGGAGGCCCCTGTGTAGAACCGCCACTGAGTACAATGTCCCCTTAACTTAACTGAATGTGGCTCTTCTATGACACAAAAGCTAAATAGCTAAAAAAAGAAAAAAAAATCACACACATAGATCACAGGTTTACACACGCTACAAACAATACAGCATGTGTGAACAATCTCCTCTTAAAATATGTTCAGCTGAAGACGTGATTTCTGCAGCTTTACTTTACTTCATCTGTTTTGTTTTGCAGAAACACGAATGTATTGCACATTTCGTCTACCAGTAATCCTTTACAGCTCATTTTCCATAAAACAAGACAAATCCTCCGCTAAACTGAGGTAATTAATTTGTATTTTCACTGCAGGTTCACCTGTTTCAAGGATCCTCTTGAGATAATTAGCAATAACATGTAAAAGGGAAGGTCAGTGCAATCAAGATAGAATATCCTGGATACAAGTTGATTCACACTGAAAAAAGCACAATAACGTTTCACACCTTTTTTAAATAGTCAAGAATGGAACAAGGAATGGATGTTTTTGTCACAGCGTCCCATATGTATGCACACAAAGCATCTGCAAGCACACGTGTGCATAAAAAAAAAGCACATAAAACCTTTTCTCCATGTTGGTGTGTTCATCTTTGTTAAAGTGGATCATGGAAAGAGCAGGAGCCACTGATGGCACTGTTGTGGTTTAGATACATAAACATATCTCCTCTTTTCTGCCCCATTAAAACCTCTTCTCCTCTCCTGTGCCCTATTACCGCCGATCCTCCTCTTTTCTTCTGTGTACCATCAAAGATATTTCCCTGCAGTGCGTAATAGACTAACTAACCATAAAAAAAACACTTGTTAGCATACTTCTTAGTATGCTGTGACACAACTGTACCACAACACACCAACAACAAAGTCTGACAGTAAAGCAACAATGGATTCACGGCTGTGGAGGATGGGCCTACACTGTAAAAAATGTTTGTAGAAATTACAGTAAAACACTGTCAAATTATATCAGAAATAGGGCGTGAAATTAAAAATGTAATATCACCGTAGTACACTTTTAATTACCGTAAATCAAAGAATAGCACAAAACTTTTACTTTTTTCTGTCATAAACTTTAGAAAACACACAGTTTAACAAAGGACCTAAAATGACCAAAAGAGTCACAAAACGACCCAAAAAAAAGACAGAAAACGTCCAAAAGAGACACAAAACTATCTAAAAAGACACAAAATGACGCCAAAATACATAAAAATGATCAAATACAACACAAAATTACCAAAAAAAAAGACAGAAAACGACCAAAAGAGACATGAAATTATCAAAAAAAGACACAAAATGACCAAAAAAATACGTAAAATGATCAAATGAGACACAAAATGACAGATTTTGCTGGAATATTCAGTCTAAATTACAGTTTTTGCTGATATTTACATTTAAATTTACAGTAGAAAACCCACTCACTGTCATTTTTTACGGTAAAGTTCTGGCAACCACAGCTGCCCGTATTTTACCGTATATTAAACAGAATCTTTTTTACAGTGTACAACATTTTGGCATTATACACTAGAGCGCCTATAAACAGCCAGTAGGGCGTGTGCAGGATTTTGAAGTGGATTATTGAATGTGGCCGGAAAAGCTTAGGCTGATTTGTTGATTAAGATGTGGTTTAATGCAGAATTAAGTGTACTGACTGATTTTTTTAAAATGTAAATCAGGATATGATCATTTTACAAGGGCTGAGATCGTATTAATGTTTCAAAGCGTGAATTATTTCCCTGCTCTGTGTTCCAGCTGCGTTGGTTCATAAAATGCAAATAAGGGATATATATATGAAGATACATGATGGAATCAGGATCATTAACAACAATACTGATAAAAGGTGAGGAGAGAAAGCAGACAGCGACGGTGAGACTTGAAACTTTGAAGCTTGCGGGTTCAGAAGTGCACGGCTGCAGCTTTTTAAGTTAAATTTATAATTTCCCCCATCTGCCTGATGCATACTTATGCACATCATGCTTCAGTCTGACAACTGATTTGACGGAGGAACCAAGCACATAATGTGACGACCTGTAGGCTCACCACCCCAGCCATAAATATTTATAGTGAAGTCAGGAAGGCCAAGGAGAGTCATTCTAACCTTGTGGAGACCTGAATGCAGCATCCTCCAGTCAGAAATCTTGTTCTTCATCATCTTTGATAATAGTTACTGATGCAGCTGTCATGTTGCAAAGCATAGATTGTAAGAAGAAGAGTGAAAGAGAGCGAAAAAGTGTGAGGCTTTGGATACTTAAGGGGGGAGGAAGCCACATTGGAAGCAGGACAGACAGTTTGGGGGTGTGAGATGAAATGGTTGGGGTGAGTATGGATGATAATGAAGTATGAGTATATGGTGCTCTGGTCTGAGAGACAGAGCTGGATGCAGAAAGCAGCTTACTCACACTGCTGGTGAATCATTGCGCCCTGCCTGATAAGCTCTGACTCATTGAGAGGAGGGGAGAACAGAGGAGCGGAGAAAAAGCGGAGAGTGTAGGTGGAAAACAAGCTGAAAGTGTGTGTGTGTGTGTGTGTGTGTGTGTGTGTGCGTGTGTGTGTGTGTGTGTGTGTGTGTGTGTGTGTTGCGCGCCCTCATGTGTCCACCACATGTATTTGAGATACATTCATACTTACTGCCATGGTTGCACGAACATGGACCCATGTGGGTGCATGGCTCTGTGGTGTGTGTGTGTGTGTGTGTGTGTGTGTGTGTGTGTGTGTGTGTGTGTGTGCTGCAGTGGTGACAGTGAAGGTCAGTTGCGTGGGTGTGTCTCAGGCCTCCCAGCTGTGGCCCGAGGCTAAGGAGCCATCACTGTCACATCTCTGTCTCAGTGCTGTGTGCTGCTGGCCCTGCAGCACACAGCACTGACTCACACACACACACACACATAGCCCCATGGCTACACACACACACACACACACACACACACACACACATACACACTCAGACACAACACTAACCTCAGGATAAAGAAGCACATGGAGACTCACACATTAAATCCACAGAGTGAGATATCGTATATGCATATATTGCGCATGCTCTATCCATTCAAACTTCACTTCAGCTATACTCACACACACACACACACACACCAGCAGTAATCCCTTTACATTGCTGCCATGGAGAGCATAAAGCATGTCCCCGCTCTAATATGTGAACTTGATGACCTTGTCCACACTCACTCAATCACTAGTAGAGAGAGCACAATTAATCCAGCAGCCTGCACCGTATAGTCTCTGCTGTATCGTCTCAGCTCTCTGCTGTATTCAGCAAATATGTACAAAGACTCTTGTCTGGAAGTTTTGTGCTTCTATAAGCACAAAGTCATAGCGAGTGAAGGTTTAGAGGGTGAACACGACCTGCTCGACATGATGCTTCAATCTTTAACTCTGTGTCTACGCTGAGCATCTCTGTGGGTCATTTCTTCCTAGAATCCAAAAATCGAGCCTGAATTATTGGTTCTCTATTAACCCTTTGATGCACAACATGGGTCTAAAGTGACCCGACAGTTTTTATGTTCTATATTTTTGCAATAATTCATTGTTCAGTATTCCAGGTTTTCCTCAATTAGTTTGTTTTTGATCATCATACATCCTAATTTTTATGTTTTCCTTTATTCATTTTTCAATAAAATCCATTTTTCTGTCACTACTCTTCTAATACACAACATGGTTGAAAAATGAGCCATATCCATTTTTTAGCTAAGTAGCTTGTTAAGCTAACTTCTTTGCTAAGTATTTAGCTAAGTAGCTTGCTAAGCTAACTACTTAGCTATCTTCTTGGCTAAGTAGTTAGCTTAGCAAGCTACTTAGCCAAGTAGTTAGCTATGTAATAATACAAAAACTTTTTTCCTTCATAAATTATGAGAAGCAAAATGAAAATAATGATCTGTTGTTGTCAAAAACAAGATATTTAAAGAATATTTAGAATGTTCACTCATAAAATAAGTTGATATCAAAAGATAGAGCACAGAAACACACAGCAAGCAATAAATAACATGGGGAATGAATGCGGGTCATTTTTGACCCATGTTGTGCATCAAAGGGTTAAAAAAAACTGAGGAACCGTGTCAAAGTAACACTGTGATGGTAAAATGGTAAATGGACCTGCACTTATATAGCGCTTTTCTAGTCGATTTGCGACCACTCAAAGCGCTTTACACTACAGACTGCGCTCATTCACCCTTTCACACACACATTCATACTGGTGGCGAGGCTACCCTAAACGGTCCCACCTGCCACCATTGGGAATTCATTCACACACCGATGAACGCAGCATCAGGAGCAATTTGGGGATCAGTATCTTGCTCAAGGATACTTCGACATGTAGGCTGCGACGGTCAGGGATCGAACCACCAACCCTTCGGTTGGGGGCCAACCAACTCTACCAACGGAGCCACAGCCGCCGTGATGAATTATATCACACTGACACAGCAGTGAGTGTGAAAGGCACCGAGGCAGTTAAGGTGAGAAATAAAGCCAAGGGTTGGGCCTCTTCCACTCCCCTTCAAAAAAGAAATATATGTGACCTCTGGCCATATTGTAGCCCTGAAATGGGCTGATGCTATAGCATGCAGCTCAGTGTCCCTCTCTCCCAGCCATCCTGACACTGGCCTCTTTATGGCCCAATGCATGGCACATAAAAGGAGAGCACATTGCACAATTACTGCCTAATTAACTGGCCGATATTTTATGTGGTCAGTGAGGCCGCAGACAGACTGCAGATCATTTGGCAGGATTTTAGACGATGTGTGTCTTCCTGCACTGCTCTCAGGCTGATTTACTGACCTCCGCAGCTAATTTGTGCGTTTGTCTATGTGCGTGTTTGTCTACATGTGAGCTTGCTTAAATAAAACGAGGGCACATACTGTATGTCTTTGGAAAGAGTAGGCCATTTGTCTGAGTCATGGTTTATACCCTACACCGCTCCCCATCCTCCTCCCCTTTCCTCCTTCCATCCCCGCCTCTCTCCGCCCTTAACAGCAGCAGGTTTGCATTGGGATTTGAGGTGTAATTAAATTCAATAAATAGGCGAAGGTGAAGAAATAAATCAAGCGGAAACTGATAAACAACAGGAGATTAAATGCCACTGAGCCGTGCAAACAAATATTTCAATAGAATTTTCAACAGAGGGCACTCGGGGCCCCCTGCAAACCTCAAAAACTTTTTAAACTGAAAGTCGGCTCACCAAAGCCGCAACTGCTATAATTACGTTTGACGCCGTCGTCCTCATTGACATCATAATATGGCTCACAGTAAGGAAATAAATAACCATTTGAAGGACATAGATTGTAGGAGATGACGGGCGATGTTCCTGCCCTTCATCTCTCACACACCTCATCATCCTCCTGCATCATCGCTTATTCAGAGGCCAGCCAACTCTTTATTAATGACTATTGAAGTAGCAATTAATGCTGCATAATACATGAACTACAGCTGCGCAAATCTGAATAAAGTCTGATTAGGTGCTAAAGAGGATAGGGGAAATACTGCTGGTGCATATTAATGCTAGCATTTTAAAAGGGGAGGGGCTGCTCTTTGTGCTGGACCGGCCAACAAATCAGTTACCCAGCCAGTGCTAAAAGTCAGTCACCTTGCTAGTCAGTAACAAAGACCAAAGCAACTCAGAGGGAGGAAGGCCATAGTACCCATGCTCCTGTTCAATTTTAAGCAGTGTGAGTCATAGTGCCTTGGTTCACACACTGATTTGCTTGCTCTACTCCATACCGCACCACCATACTGCCCTCCTGGGCATAACAAGCCTAAGTGCTTAAAGTCCCCAGAATGGAAATGAGGTCTTTTTTTTAACAGGCATCGTTCAAGGCCACACCTGGTGCACTGAAAGCACCGGGGTCCACTGCTCCATGAATTAATGAGGGATCCTAGCAGCACGGAGGTCAATCTTTGACTCTACAGCTACTCATTTACAGGTATCAGATATCAGATTTAACAGATATGAGAAACCCCACTGAAATGTCATTCTCCGTGTGGGTGTTTATTTGTATTGTTTGCCTGCTTATTCTCCCCCATCGTCTTTGTAGTGGCAAGCGTAAATCTTAATTCTAAAGCCACTCAATTTATTAGCAGAAGGCAGGTACAGCTGGCTCGACTCGTATGTTACTGTTCCTTAATTACTCACAAACTTGCAGAATCCAGGTATTCCATTAATACACATCAATCCAAGCTTCTCTTGGTTTTCCACAACGGTCCACAAACATCAGGAAGTAACTGAAACATCTAAAAGAACGGCAACATCTGAAATGACGGTCAAAAAACCTTTTTTTCTCTATACCTATTAGCACTCTGCTAATCCACGCTTACCAAAACCTTCAGAACAACAATGCGCATGTGCAGCGCCTACTTCAGGTGCTGTGGTAAATTTCAACTACACAATAAAAGGCAATAATGTTATCACAAAAACCAAAACCAATATAAACACGCTGTAATCTACAGTAAAAAATCTAAACTGTCTTAAACATAATATTGGCTCCTACAGTCTTGATTGAGACATGTTGTCCAAGCCCAGATTAAAAAGACAAGGACAAAAACGCTTCCAGTCCAGCCTTTTGAAATGATCAACCATGTCCATTCTTCTCTCCAATCCACTCACTCTCTCTTTGCTTCTGCTCTTTCGCCACTCAATAAATCTTTAATTTCTAAAAATACAGTCTCCAGTCTTCCCGCAATCTCTCTCTCTCTTTCTCTCACTTTCTCAGGCTCCCTCTCCCACTCTTTCCTTCCCTTTTCTCCTCCACTCTTGTCCTCTTTTGAACAGCTGCTCTTCCTTTATTATGTTGCGCTCTCTCTCTCTCTCCCTGTCTGGCCTTTCACTCTAATCCTCCAATTGCCTTTCACATGCCCAATATTCCCCCCTGAGCCCCCCCATTCCTCTGACAGGCTTTCACATATTAGATTAGGCTTAGCATTGTTTATTTATTTATTTAGTTGAGGCTATTGTCTCTGAAACTTTTGCCAACTCAAATTCTCCCAAAAAAAGCCGCCGCCGACTGTAATTTACAGCTTGTTTCTCTTTTCCGGCAGCAACATTCTGTTACATATCAATTTGGCTCTCATGTGCTCTACTGCAATCATTCTTTGGTGCTAGTTTTTGGCAGTGAACATGGCGGCACTAACAGAGTGTTTTAGAACAGGCTGTCTAATGGAAGCTTGCAGCATTTTGTCGTTTGCAATCGTTCGGTGGTAAAAGAAATACACGGTAGCAAATGGCTTGAGCAGTCACCCATTTAGCTGGCCACCAGCACCTCAGTCTAATTGTAGTAATGAAGTCCAGGCTGACCCTATAATGCAAGGTCCATGCATGCTGCTATCCTGACGCTTTTATAGACCTGACCTGAGTTACGACCCTCTCTCTGATAGGCTAGTGGCGAGAAAGATGGAGAGAGGGGTGGAGGGAGAACAAGAGAAAATAAAATAGCAAGGGAGAGCACAAGAGAGAGCAATGGACTGCTAAAAAGTCGGGCAATGACAGGCAGACAGAGGAAGGGGTTTCCAGTAAATCATTATAATGAAATGAGTCATTTACCTAAAGGACAGTGTACCTCCGAGGGACGCTTATTGAAGAACTCCATCCTGGCCTGGCCCTACCCTTCAGCCTATCCCCTTTGTCCATTAGCCCTGGGGCTGTCCTTCCATCTCTATTCCTATCTCTCTAACCTCTCCAGTGAGCAGGCCCAATCAGGAATCAATAGCCATGTCACAGGGAACCCACGCTGCTTTGACACCAGTGGATACGACAAAAAAGTCTATTACACGGCAGTTATCTCCATTACTGTTGAGCAACTTGGTCTCACAAAAAGGCACCGAATGGAGGGCGGCAGGCGGAGGAAATCAGTGAGGGTGGTGGTGGTGACAGGTTGTGAAGCTCTAATTCAGAGCAACATGTCTGATTAACCTGCATCTCTCCTTTGGGATCTGGTCTGTGTGCCTGGCAGAAGACCGAACACAAAGACAGACATGCTCTAAAACAGGCAGCAGATGTGTTTATGTTCTCTACCTCAACATACATTCACAAATATACACTGTCCTTAACCATGCCCTTGCAAAGTGAGGGGGAGCTGCTGGATTCTGGCATTTTTTACCCACTCTGAATTCCCATATTTCTTACAATGACATCCTAAATCCAGCTGGACATAGAAACACCCCTGTTTATTTACATTTTTTTATTATAACTTCCACCAAGGAGATTGTGTTTTTGGATCAGTTTGTCTGCACTGCAAAAAAGGAAAAGTTGGGTGAACTCAAACTTTCAAGGCAACAAACTTCGATAAAATTTTAAGTTGGACAATTAAACTAAAGATTTTAAGTTTTGTTTTTGAGTTTGCTCAACTCTGAATTCAGATTTTTGAACTTATAATTTTACATTGTAAAATTTTACATTGTATTCGATTGTAACGCCGCTGTGAAATGTCAGCTAATGTTAGGACCACAATTTTGAGTTAGCATTGACATGCTAATGGCTACTCTTGTAGCTGTAACAAGCAGCGCCGCTAGCATCAGTTAGCCTCTAGCACCAGTTAGCCGCTAGCGTCAGTTAGCCGCTAGCTTTCGCTAATGACAGAATTTCACCACTTTCCCGCATTTCACAACAAAGAAATAAGAGTTATCAGAACTATTGTCCCTTGTTGTGAACCCCAACTTAAAGATATAAGTAAGAACAACTCACCAACTTGTTTTTGAGCAGACAACTGGCTTCCTTTGTTGTGCTAACTTACATTATTGCCCTAAATGTCAATAATTTATATTTCCAAGTTTTATCAACTTAAATAACTGTTTTAGGCCAAAAAATACAAGTTGGCTTTTTTTGCAGTGTGTTTGTCTGGTGAACCAAGGGGCGGTGGATACAAAAAAATTTGTAGCATCCATGTTGTTTCCACATTACGATTTACATCTCATGATCACCAAAGTCAGAAGAACAACTTCCTAACTCTTAAGAGTACATGAAAGCACCATTGGCAGAATATCATGCTTTTTTTTGGTGGATGGCTCTAAACCCATGGGCCTCAGCTGCCATTGATTTGGAGAAGTCAATGGTGTGAATCAGAACTGATTGATCCAAAGTTGGCCAAAAATCCCAAAAAAGGTTTGGGTTAGGTGGTTATTGTTAGTCATTTCCTTTAAGTATTAGATTGTGTTTCTAGTGTCTGCCATTGGCAATACATGTAGCAGAATTTTAAGGTGTGTAATTGGTTGCTTTTTATGAAAATGCACCTTGGCAGTCATAAATAACTCTTCTCGTTTTTATGTACACAGGGTTGTAGGTTTGACTTTTTATCAAAGACCCAAATGTTTTCTGGCATGATGATTCATGCCCATCGAATCCATGAAAGTGCTCCATCTGTGAGTCACCAAAATATTTTTTAAGGAGAAAAAAAGAATGGAGCTTTTTACTTCCAGTACCAGAGACAACCAAAATATATTCTCCCACTATACTTTAACTTCTCATACTGTACCTAAACAACTAAATATGTGATTTGTCGGTGTGAAAATGAGCCATATCAATGCGTCACAGCTCGTATGAGATTTTCCTACAGTGAAGGCATGGTCACACTTTAACAAATAGGAATAAATTGATAAGGAAGGAGGGAAAGATGCACACTCATACACTGTAAAAAATGTCTGTAGATATTACGGTGAAAAACTGTTAAACCATGACAGTAAAAGACCGTAAAATGATAAATGGGTTAATTCAGTTTCAGTAACAATTAAACACTGTAAATGTATATGTCAGCCAGAACAGTATTTTTACAGGTTTTAAATAAAAAAAAAACCAACATTACTCTATTACTGTAAAATACATTGGCACCGTGTTTGTAACAAAAAGCATCACTGTAATTTTTGCATTTATTTTTTGTAAACATACTTTTTCTCACTGTTAAATTTACTAAACACCATATCTCTAACAGAAATATACTGTAATATTTAATGGTAAAATATTTAATTTATGCGGCATTTATAAAGTATTTTCTTGTCAATTATATGTCAAATCTTTTGATGGAAAAACCTTTTATTTATACGGTAAAAAATGGAATAAATGCAATCTTAAACGTGAAATCAACAGTGTCAATATCGTTTTACCGTAATATTAGAAAAAAGTTGCACCGTATTTATTACGGTAACGTTCTGGCAACCACAGCTGCCAGTTTTTTTACCGTAAAAACAACAGGGTTTTTTTTACAGTGTAACTCTGATGCAATCTTTTTCTAATCATTTCTATGAATCCTTTGAACATTTAACATTTTCAACACATATCTTGTCTACTTCAGGATAAAAGCTGATAATCATCTGAATGACATATGTATAAGGCAGGGGGTTAAATTTTGCAACGGCAACTAATGTCTCCATGAGAACAGGCCGCCAGGCTTGTCAGGAAAGTGTAGGCATTGGCTGTTCCAAGCTGAACCAATGTTGATGTTTTTCTGATGAGGACAGTTTCAATGTACAGAGTGCATTAGTGCACTGGAGGGTCCATGCAGAGGGAGACCTATGGGACAGGAACCATAAAGCAATGTGACACTGTTCATTGGTTCTCACCTTGGCCCAGTAACCTTGATCAGTCAGGGTATCAGTCAATGTTTAATTGCTGAGATGTTATGTGTGTGATGTGGGTGGGCTGGGTCAGCCTGTTCCCAGAGGGGGACACTGTCCTCAGCGGGTTCCCTCTCTGCTCGCCTCCTGCCTCTGGCTTGCTTTATGACACTCATTTGCCTGATTAGCTAAACAAACGCTGACTGCTGCCTCACTCACCTCTACAGAACACACACACACAGACCTTTTACTCTCTATTCTGCTCTGCCTGTGTGCAACATGATCTCACAGAAATCCGTGAAATAGCCACGGATTCACTCAAATTTCCGTGAAACTGACACGGATTTCGCTACAATGCAAGTTAATGACAGTCATATCCCGTGGCTATTCCAACATACAAAGTGATTATGTACATTCACTGAGTGAATATTTAGAAAATAAAACATATATTTCTCGCTAGAAATGTGATCAAAATCCATTTTTATGCAGAAACTAAGTCAAAATATTGATTTTTCACTAAAAATGAGAGAACTGTCCGCCATGTTTTTTGTTCTGACCGCTGGGACCTTGAAAGTCACGTGACTTGGAACAAACCAATAGCCACGGGATATGACTGTCATTAACTTGCATTGTAGCGAAATCCGTGTCAGTTTCACGGAAATTTGAGTGATTCCGTGGCTATTCCACGGATTTCTGTGAGACCATGTTGC
Organism: Centropristis striata; assembly: GCF_030273125.1. Classification (NCBI taxonomy): domain Eukaryota; kingdom Metazoa; phylum Chordata; class Actinopteri; order Perciformes; family Serranidae; genus Centropristis; species Centropristis striata. The sequence continues at coordinate 38,738,651 of NC_081525.1, read as the reverse complement.
TGTGTGCTAAGTATGTGCATGCAGAACACGCACACACATGTACACCCACTTTCATATTTCTGCACGCATCGCTTGAGAATGAGCAATGTGCACGCTGGAAATTATCAGCTGTAAAAGTGCTCATAAATCATTACAGGGTCTGAATCAGCAAACAGTAGCATTAATCAGTGGCTTTAGCACAGATACTGTACAATTAATGCAATCTATTCATCTTCATTTAATGTGTGGGATGAGCATACTGTACAAGCTCCACGCTATATAACGTATGATAAGTTCAGAAGGAAAGAAAAATATTCCAATAATGTCAGTGCTCTTTGTATACGCAGCGTGCATGTGTAAGGTATGGAAATGACCGTTTAGATCCTCCCACCGTCGGAGAATCACGACGTAACGTTTGTCTTAGTAAAATACAGCCTTTGATGCACAGAGCTTCTGTGGTAATGAAAGCAATAGGTCTCTGTGAGTGGAGATTGCTTTTCCAGAGCTTCATTTTACAGCCCGGTGTTGAATACACTCCTCTGGCAACTCCTCTTGAATGTTTCATCACAGACCAGATCCCAGGGGTTGGTACAACCCCCTCATCACACATACACACTGACTACCAGGAGCCTTCACATCATGCATGTGGTGGATATGAGAGTCAACTGGATGCCATTTCATCTGCTAGGGGAGCGATTTGATTGCATATTCAATGTGGGAGGATACAAACATGATAGAATGTCAAGTCGGGCAGCTGTAGTAGCTAAAGTCGCCCGGTGTGTCGGAATAGCTTTTGGAGGTGTCAAATTATCCGTTCTTATCTACGGCTTAAAATACAGTTCTTGTAGACACACATTTGTGGTCACATTTGTGAAAACTTGCTATCATAACACGGTAACAGCAATTGACTCCAGGATTTGCGGCGGGTTGGACTTCTTTTAGACAAGTAGGAAACTACCAGTGGTGGTTCTAGACCAGTTTTACTGTGGGGGCCAAGCAGGGGCCAGTGTTTAATCAGAGGGGCACGTTAGCACATGAAAAAATGGCAAAGATGATATTTAAGCATTTAAAATCTTTGAATGTCTTGAAAAAGACACAAAATGACAAAAAAAAGACACAAAATGACCAAAAAAGACACAAAATGAGAAGACAGAATAACAAAAAAAACCCACAGAAGACATAAAAATGACCAAAATAAAAGACACAAAATAACTACAACAGACACAAAAAAGACACATAAATGACACCAATGACAAAAAAGACACAAAATAAATAAAAAAGACACAACAACAGACAAAAAATTACCAAAAAAAAGACACAAAATGACTTACAAAGACACATTAAGACATGAAAAGGATTCAAAAATGGACAAAAAAGCCCTATAAGACTCCATGGAGTTAAACTTGCTATCATAACACGGTAACAGCAATTGACTCCAGGTTTTGTGGACTCCGGGTTGGACTACTTTTAGACAAGTAGGAAACTACAGTAGGTGAAGCTCAATAAGTCTGCTTATTTTCTTGCCAAATAATCAGTCGCACAATCTTAATATAATTATGCCATCCATAAATACTAGCCACTGCCAAGAAGGTGCCAGATGGCTTATTGAGCAATTGTGATTGACGCATCTCAGTACAAAAACAGAGTGATTTTCTCCGACTCAGTAGTTCAACAGAACTGTACAGTACATCTGTCTCCGAGAACAGACAGACAAGACAAGAATGAAACAGAGCCAGTGGAGCCTGGTCTTTGAAGAATGTCGGGACTGTGTCTAGATTGAAACCACCTACCTGGGGAAAGCCTGTATGTGTGTTACTGCGTGTGTGTGTGTGTGCATGCGTGTCTGAATGCACATGCATCGGAGCATGTGAATTAGTATCTGTGTACAAGCAGTCGTTATGCTTGCTTTGCATGACTTCCTGTGAGTGTGTGTGGGTGTGGACACAATGCTTGTGTAGTGTCAGGTGGAGGAATTTACGTTAGCGAGCTACAAACACGTGTATTCTGCCTCTGAACTCGTCTTCAAAGGCACGCGTGGCAGCTGCTTTCATTGTGCTGCACACTGGGCCATGACTGTAACACGCTCACACACTCAGATATATAAAGTACATAAATAAAGGTTAGGACATGTGATAGAAAGTAATTACTCTATTACTATGTGCAAATTCGATCTGAATGAATGCATTCCCACTGACTTGTTTGTGAACTCCTCTTATTGTCATGCCATGTATGAGCTCACAAGGTCAGCTGCATTGGTGCAAAGACATCTATACATTACATTTTTTATAATTAAAATAATATTCCCTAGTTCTCAACCTTTTTGAGACGCGACCCCCAATTTAACATGCATGTTGTCCGCGACCCCCGCTCACTTGAAATTGACCAAAAAAGACACAAAATGACCAAAAAAAGACACAAAATGACCAAAAAAAGAAACAAAATGGCCCAAAAAAAGAAACAAAATGACCAAAAAAGACACAACATGACCAGAAAAGACACAAAATTACCCAAAAAAGAAATAAAATTACCAAAAAAAGACACAAAATGATCAAAAAAAGACACAAAATGGCCTAAAAAGATACAAAATTACCAGAAAAGACACAAAATGACTAAAAAACCCCACAAAATTACCAAAAAAGACACAAAATGACCCAAAAAAGAAACAAAATTACCACAAAAAGACACAAAATGATCAAAAAAAGACACAAAATGGCCTAAAATTACCCAAAATTACCAGGAAAGACACAAAATGACTAAAAAAACCCACAAAATGACAAAAAGACTAAAACACATACGCATGATGGATTAAAATATAGAATCTGCTGTGGACACCGATGTTATGGCTCAAATTGAACCTATTGCTCACGGGCCAAAGGCTACAATTCACAACACAAACTCTTTCTGTACTGAAATCCCATCTCTGGTATTTGAATATATATATATTTGTACACATATATATGCATAGTATATTTATATGCATGTATGTTGGGGCCATATTAAAATGAGAAAGAAAAGAATAAAGAAGGAAACAAAGAAAGAAAAATGGTCTAAGCACACAATAAGGGCTAAAGCATTAAGCTTTTAATTAACATTAGCCATATCAGCATGGAGTAATTTGAAATTGTCTTAAGGACTTCAGAGAGAAAGAGTGAGAGACAGAGACTTTAAACCATTAAGCTCAGCTGATAAACCAGTCATACCAGTGGAGTCACTATCTCTTGCTATAATTTGATCTCTTTCACTTTGTATTTTGCTTCTTTTTTTCGAAACACATGGTGCTTTCCTTCCTTCCTTCCTTCCTACCTTCCTTCCCTTTTCCTTTTGATCCAGCCCCCTTTTTCCTTTCACATTCCTTCAAGCTTCAGCTTTTTTCCCCCATGTTCTTTATTTCTACTTGCTCTCAGCTTTTCTCTTGCTTTTATCTTCACTTCATACAGAATAACTGCGCGGCTTGGTGAGTATAATGAGGCTGTTCCTCTACAACTTCAAACCTTCCCTTCACCCGTTTGCCAGGGTTCTAAAACAAACCCGTGACAAATATTTTGACATTCAGACACAAGGGAAGACGTGTGCAATGATTCCAAGCATTCTGATACATCTTCTACAAAAACAGTAAAGGAGAAAACCCTTTAAAAATACTGTAGAGTACATGAGAAAGAGAGCCCAATCAAATGCTGATGTGGTTTCCTTTTTTAACTGTAGTCATCTCTTTGATCCTGATATTAGCCGTCCACTGTGGAATTACTAAGCATTATACTGGAGCTTATTTAGAGTAAGAGTAATTAAAGCCAAGAACAGGCTCTATACGTTATGTTGTAAACGATTTAGCAGGCCAGCGGTGTACCACATTGTCATGGATCACAGTAAATTGGCCTGGGCAGCATGTTGTGCAGACACACAGTCACTGTAGCACGTTTATAACAGTAATTGCTACGAATGAAACGCCCATGGTACTGCATAGCACGCCACTCCACAATAAACTTGATTATTATGGTAATTATATAAGTATAAAACACTTTAGCACGAGGGGCCTAGATTTATCATCACAATCGCTGTAAGTGCATTTACAGAGCTGGGAATTGGGACTCTGGCTATTCAAAAGGCCAAACCATTGAGTTGATGGGAGTTTAGCAAAATTAGAAATCCATGTGGAGAAAAGGCAACATTCTTTCCATTGTGATCATAATCACTTTTCTTGCTCAGCTATGGATTTAGCTACCAATGCTCAATGGTTGCTTTTTGCTCCTGTGAGCAACAGCGAGGGAAGGAAGGGAGTGGTTAAGGCATGATAAAAAGATAGAGGGACGGAGGGATAAGAGGGCGGAGGAGGAGGGTTGGTGATGAGTCTTGAGCCGCCCTGAGCAGTAATGAGGAAGCAGTAAAAATGAGATGGCATTGTGTTGTACTTTAAGGTAGTTCATCTTTAAAATGAATAGTCCCTGAAGGGCCAGGTGGTTAATGCCATTTATTAATAGACAGACAGGGCCAGCAGTTTGGGCTGTGGCCCTCTGAGAGCCCTTAGTTAGGATGGAGAGAGAGACAGAGTGTGACTGACTAAGAGATAAAAAGAAAGAGTTTGGGGTGGTGGGGGGACAGACTTGTATAGAGAAATGGTGCTGAGCCTGCCTATTGATTGCAAGGATGAGCTATGCGGGGTGTTGTGATGTCCCGACTGTCAATAAAGACATTTTTCATTAAAAAGCGATGGCATTTAAGGTTGGATCAACTCCCTATTGGCAGCTAATCACCAGAGAGCAGTGGCGGTTCTAGACCACACTGTAAAAAATATCTGTAGATTTTACGGTGAAAAACTGCTAAACTATGACAGTAAAAGACCGTAAAATGATAAATGGGTTAATTCAGTTTCAGTAACAATGAAACACCGTAAATGTATATATCAGCCAAAACAGTATTTTTTACAGTTTTGTTTTGGGGAAAATACATTACTCCAGTGTAAAATACACTGGAATATGTAATTAATGTAATATATATACAAGCTGCCACCGTCATTTTTGCACTTATCTTTTGTAAAAAGTACTTTTTCTCACTGTTAAATGTACTAAACACCATATCGCTAACAAAAATATACTGTAATATTTAATGATAAAATCTTTAATTTATGCATTTTCATTTATAAAGTATTTGCTTGTCAATTATATGGCAAAACAGTGTTTCTTTTGATGGAAAAACCTTTTATTTATACAGTAAAAAATGGAATAAAATGGCAATCTTAAACATGAAATCAACAGTGCCAATATCTTTTTACCGTAATATTAAAAAAAGTTCTACCGTATTTATTACGGTAAAGTTCTGGCAACTACAGCTGCCGGTGTTTTAATTTCGTTGTGAATTTGAAAACATAAATTCACAACGAAATTAAAACCAAAACTAATGAAAAATCCAAAACTATTATAACCTTGATATACTGATATACTATTGTTTGTGCATAAGTAAGAGAGCGGTGCGTCTGCCCATCACCACTAGAGCAGCTATTCTTAACCTTGGGGTCGGGACCCCAATTGGGGTCGCGAAATTATTTCTGGGGGTCGCCAAATCAGTCATTTAATGTCTTTTTTTTTGTCACTTTGTGTCTTTATTTTGGTCATTTTGTGGTCAATTTGTGTCTTTTTTTGTCATTTTGTTTCCTTTTTTGGTATTTTTTTTTCTTTTTTGGGTCATTTTGTGTCTTTTTTTGTCATTTTGTGTCTTTTTTGGTAATTTTGTGTCTTTTTTGGTAATTTTGTTTCCTTTTTTGGTAATTTTGTTTCTTTTTTGGGTAATTTTGTGTCTTTTTTTGTCATTTTTTGTCTTTTTTGGTCATTTTGTGTCTTTTCTGGTCATTTTGTGTCTTTTTTGGTCATTTTGTGGTCAATTTATGTCTTTTTTGGTCATTTTGTTTCTTTTTTGGGTGATCTGAACTGTGCGTGTGAGATTTTGTTCAGTGAGCGGGGGTCACGGACAACATGCATGTTAAATTGGGGGTCGCAACTCAAAAAGGTTGAGAACTACTGATCTAAAGAGCACGGAGCAAAGAGCAGTGTATGTCTGGTCCTGAGCCCACAGTGACCTGGCCTACTAATGAAACTAATGAAAAATCCAAAACTATTAAAACCTTGGTATACTGATATACTATTGTTTGTGCATAAGCAAGAGAGCGGTGCATCTGCCCATCACCCCTGGAGCACGGAGCATAGAGCAGTGTGTGTCTGGTCCTGAGCCCACAGTGACCTGGCCTACTAATGAACCAACAGCCATTACCTCCCTGTTAGCCCGCTCAGTGCCCCGCCATTTGTCATAAAGTGGGGGGAGCTGTCACAGGCTGCAGAGACGCGCCACACAACGGCAGCAGCAGTGCAGCTGCCTGAGCACCGAGCTGTTTTCATCGGGAGCCGGAGCATCTTTAGCTGCCTCCCAGGACACCACACAGCGACAGCTCTTGCCAAATAGCTTTCATTACGTGGGAAGTATCAGTCTTGATAAAAGATCCAAACAAAGGACGAGAGAGGTGGATTTACTGTGCTGCTCCACCTGGGCTCTGATAATATTGTTGGTGTCTGGAGTAAAATATCACTGCTGCCATTTGCACACATCTAAATCTCTGAGTGTATACGGTGTCAGTGTGTAGCTAGCTATAGGCCATATTGCTATTGATTGGTGGAATGATAGAACAATTTCTTACCTGATGTTGGAGATGCACCAGAGGCGATGGGGGAAAGAAAGAGAGAGGATTTGATTAGTGGTGGCCTTGTATGGTATACAGTACATGCTCAGTAGGGAAGTACAAAGTACACTGCATTATTACACTACTGCAATCAAACCACCCTGAGAATCAATTCAACATTTCCTCTGTTGTTTTAAAGAATGAAGTAATAAAAAGTACCAAGAGTTGTCGTCTGACAAATGTATATAAAAGATCGTAAAGAGCAATTTGCTGTTTATAAGTGAGTCAAAACAGACACTTTTGTAGTTAAAGACTATTTTATGTGTGTTTGCTTATGTACACATTGAGTGTGTGTTAGTGCTGCAACCATGGCTTTATGGCTGAATGACCAAATAAATTAATTTGCATGTTTTTTTATAACATTATTAAAATTGAATCACAATGTGTTCCATAGATAATATTGTGATCTTCTTATTATATGCACTTTCTCTACTTCCTTCACTACAGGAACTTAAAAAGGAAAAAGGAACTGAAAAATAAGAATAAAGATTTGCACTGCAATCTGTAATGTTTAATTTATTTTTGCTAAAATTGATTTGATAAAACCAGTATCGAAAAAAGTATTGTTCAAGAACCAGTATCAAAGTCAAGATATCGGTACCAGTATCCTTCACCCTTCCACCAAGTTGTAATAAAAATCAAGCCAGTACTTTTTGATTTTATTCTGCTTACAAACAAACAAACTATACTTTTCATTTCATTTTCATTTTATTAATTCTTCTTTTCGAACCGAAAAAAATAAACAACATAAACTAAAACAGCGTAGGCTCGATGCATATACATATTCATACACATACTCACATAGACACCATTAAACAGATGTACATAAACATATAAACACATACAGGATATAAAGCCCTATACATATACATGCATCTGCCCCATTTAAGTAATAAGATAGAAATAAGAACCAGTTAACTTAATATTCAATATGCATTTCCTTATATCATTTTGGTTCGAAAAAAAAGGGAGTAGGCTGAAGTATAAAATACTTATCTAGGCCTCTCCCCTGATACTCAACACTTCAAAAATAAGAAATTATATTTCTATATATAGCCACTTAATGTCAAATAAATATGTATTATTATTACTATTATCATTATTTATTTACTTATTTTGTTATTAGTCAACCATAGTATATCAAACAACTTAGATCTGAGAATTTCTATTACTCCCGCAAAGAAAACAAAAAAACAACAACAAACAAATCAAAACACTGAAGGCAGTTACAAGAACGTCCTCATCCAGCTGGAAACCATAACCTCTTGACAGAGGCAACACTATCACAAATCTAAAATAAATGTGGACTGCCCACTCAGATTTACAGAAAGCGTATTGTTTATTCATGTTCCAGTCCTAGTGATGAAGACAAAGACATTTTAAGCCATAAAGCAGGGTGGAAAAGGAATCCTCATCCCCCTAAGCCACACTCCAATGCCCCTTACACCCCCCTGACACTCACTAAGGCTCTGAGTCAAAGTCTTGTTCTCATATCCACAGGAGCCTCCCACCACAAATGTGCTTTAAACACATAAATATTCATTGGCATTGCACATAAACCCTACCCATACGCCAGCAGAAGCAGCCATCTGCATTAACAGGACTCAAGCTGTGAGCTCGGCTGCATCCACCAACCTTCTTCATACGTATATATACATCAGTGGGAGCCTGGGCAATGCCAAATCCCAGCAACCAACTCCAAAGCAACCTACACTTGGCAGGTGAGATGGTGGAAAGTGCAGCTCGACTATTGATGGTACAGTAACCCTCTGCCTTATATAGCTGCTCCACATGATCTTAGTTTGGAGTGTTTAGTGGGCGAGTGTTACTTTTATGCTAGTTTTCTGAAATCCCTCCACACAAAGCTTTAGTTTGAAGAATATAGTGTTTGGTGTTGTTTGTGTACTTTGCTGCCTGTTGGCAATATAACAATAAATACAACACCTCTTATAGTTTTAAATATGCTTCTGTCAGTTCCTGTGCTGCGTTTCACAACCTCACTGCAAAAAAAGAAAAGTTGGGTGAACTCAAAATTTCAAGGCAACAAACTTCGATAAAATTTTAAGTTGGACAATTAAACTAAATATTTTTATATAAGTTTTGTTTTTGAGTTTGCTCAGCTCTGAATTTCTCTGGCACGATTGTAACGCCGCTATGAAATGTCAGTTAATGTTGTGACCACAATTTTGAGTTAGCATTGATACGCTAATGGCTACTCTTGTAGCTGTAACAAGCACCGCCCCTAGAATCAGTTAGCTGCTAGCATCAGGTAGCCGCTAGCATCAGTTAGCCGCTAGCATCAGTTAGCCGCTAGCTTTCGCTAATGACCGAATTTCGCAACAAAGAAATAAGAGTTATCAGAACTATTGTCCCTTGTTGTGAACCCCAACTTAAAGATATAAGTAACAACAAATCACAAACTTGTTTTTGAGCAGACAACTGGCTTGCTTTGTTGTGCTAACTTACATTATTGTCCTAAATGTCAGTAATTTATATTTCCAAGTTTTATCAAATTAAATCACTGTTTTAGGCCAAAAAATACAAGTTGACTTTTTTGCAGTGCTGCTTCACCTCACACTGTGTAAACAGCAGTGCATTAGCACCACATAGTAGCAGAAAGATCCATAATTATTCTCATGACGGACGTTTGACTGAATCGACTGGATGAACAGTCAATCTCAACGTTCAGATTTCCAACAAGTTGCTTCAGCAAATGTGTGCAGGAAAGTAGCGGGAGACCTGTGGGAAAAATCTCCCCTTCACCAAAAAAAGGCGTAAAAATGAGAAATTACGAAATTTTTCATGGTACGCCCCGACATGGAGAAACCCAACCTCTGATCTGCCTAAACTCTTAAGTAAGGATCATCCTCTTTTTTTTCAAACCCTGTCACTCAGAGCTCTCTCAGCTGACAGATTCCCTTTACAGATAAAGCCTGGGGATCTCCAGCCAGATACTCTGTCACTAGAAAGCTGTTTTTCCCACAGATTACATCAGCCTTGGTTTTAAACAGTCAGGCAAACAGGCACAGAGACACACATACAAGATGATCACAGCTCCGCCTATCAGTAGCTGGATTTAAGGAGGAATAAGGCGATGTGCGGTGAAGGGGTTAAATTTCACTGATGCATTAGGCTCCGCTCTAGAGCAGCTATTCTCAACCTTGGGGTCGGGACCCCAATTGGGGTCGCGAAATGATTTCTGGGGGTCGCCAAATCATTTTGGAAGTCATTTAATGTCTTTTTTTTGGTCATTTTGTGGTCAATTTGTGTCTTTTTTGGTCATTTTGTGTCTTTTTTTGGTCATTTTGTGTATTTTTTTGTCATTTTGTGTCTTTTTTGGTAATTCTGTGTCTTTTTTTGGTAATTTTGTGTCTTTTTTTTTTGTCATTTTGTGGTCAATTTGTGTCTTTTTTGGTCATTTTGTTTCCTTTTTTTGGTAATTTTTTTTCTTTTTTGGGTCATTTTGTGTCTTTTTTTGTCATTTTGTGTCTTTTTTGGTCATTTTGTGTCTTTTTTTGGTCATTTTGTGTCTTTTCTTTGGTCATTTTGTGGTCAATTTGTGTCTTTTTTGGTCATTTTGTTTCCTTTTTTGGTCATTTTGTGTCTTTTCTGGTCATTTTGTGTCTTTTTTGGTCATTTGATGTCTTTTTTTGATCATTTTGTGGTCTATTTGTGTCTTTTTTGGTCATTTTGTTTCTTTTTTGGGGTCATTTTGTGTCTTTTTTTGTCATTTTTTGTCTTTTTTGGTCATTTTGTGTCTTTTTTGGTCATTTGATGTCTTTTTTTCATCATTTTGTGGTCAATTTGTGTCTTTTTTGGTCATTTTGTTTCTTTTTTGGGTGATCTGAACTGTGCGTGTGAGATTGTGTTAAGTGAGCGGGGGTCACGGACAACAACATGCATGTTAAATTGGGGGTTGCAACTCAAAAAGGTTGAGAACTACTGCTCTAGAGGACTTCTGTGTGTACATCTATAACAGGAGCAAGCATAAAGAAGAAAAGAAAGATATAAGGAAAGGATTGTTGGATGGAGGGATCGAGGGAAGGATCAGACGCCTGCTGAGAGAGAGTAAAGCTTTCTAAGTTGGTCTTAGGCAGAAAACGGGTGGGAGTGAGATACATGATGTGTGTTACCTCCATGTTGCCATGCTGTGAGCCTGCAATAGTCTACAGCCAACAGCTGGCTCCTGGGATCAGCCACAGGGATGAACTAACTCCCTGTGAAATCAGAAATGAACCAACAGCACCACTGCGCACGCATGCGCACCCACACACACACACATACGTCGTCGCTAGTCAGGCTGCTAATTCTGATGCAACAACCTGGAGCTAGAATGCTCCAATGATGATAAACAAACAACATTTTGGATGGGGAGGGACGAATGGAGGGCTAGATGGAGAGGAGGAGAGAGGGAGCGAGAGAGTGTGGCAGTGCTGGGCAAATAAGACTCTGGGGCTTTTTTTTCTTACATGAGATAGTTTCGGTTCTTTTAAAATGTATGTTTGAAGTTGGGGCTCAGCTGAACACAAGCTGTTTGAAAAAGACTGATGCAAGAGTGGAGCAGGAGATGAGAGAGAGGCTAAAAGGAGGGAGAGGGAAAGGGGGTTGGGGGAAGACAGAAAAAGGAGGATCCACGAGAAAGACATGCGCAGACGCAGGGAGAATATAATATAATAATATAAAAGAAGAGCATGAGGTTACTGTATATTGCAAGACAAGAAAATAGCTGGAGAAAGACAGAAAAGAGGCCTCCAGTGGTAAAATGTGGCTGCTGCAGCCGTGATTCAATATGTAGCCAATAAGAACGGAGGGTTTTTTTTTATTGAGGGCCAAATAGGTAAGCCTGGATGATGTAGGACTGCAGAAATTTTTATTTTTTTTTTTACCTTTCTTTGAAGGAAAAGAATGAAACATTGTTCATAACATAAAATATGATTCAACATAGATTCGGTTCTTGTTAAGAAGGACTCTGATGTGGGAAGGTCAAAGATGACAGGATGTCGACTCCCTTTTCTACAATCCAAAGCCTTTCCACTGTCTAACACACACACACACACACACACACACACACACACACACACATTCTCGTACTTCTATCTTTGTGAGGACCCTCATTGGAACAGTGAATTCCCTTGCAAGGTTATAATAGTTTTGGATTTTTCATTAGTTTTGGTTTCAATTTTGTTGTGAATTTTTGTTTTCATATTCAGTTCATTTTTATCAGTTTTTAGAGTGAGTTTGCTAGTTTTAGTTTAGTATTTTTTTTTATTTTTTATTATTTAGTTTTAGTTTCGTTTTTATTAGTTTTAGTGTTAGTTGTAGTTTTTAGTAATGGGGTCACAGTAAATTTTGCCTTTATTTCCATTTATTTTCCATCTTCATTATGACTAAAAAAGTTGAAATGAAGGACATTTTCCCATTTTCACTATCATTTTAGTTAGTTTTGTAACCACACAATACAGTTTCAGTTAATTATCATTACCATTGTAACCTTTAACCCTTAAAACAAAGTCTGAAATCTCAAAAAAGCCTTTAAAGAAGTGAGGACCGGCCGAAATGTCCTCACTTTGCAAAAATGTCCTCACTCTGTTGGTTAAAAACGTGTTCTGGTCCTCACTATGTAGGAAGTACAAGAACACACACACACACACACACACACACACACACACGCACACACACACTTCTGCGACACTTTAATCAGAGCGTGGCATGCTCTCAGTCCAGACAAAGCCCAATCAGGGCGGTGATAATTTGGCCTCTCCTTCAATCAGCAGCACCGTAATTGCATCAGTCACAATCTCCATTTCATCTTTCATCTCTGTGTCAGGCTGGCGGACAGGAGACAGAAGGACACTCTGAGGCTCAGGCCTATCATTAAAACAGACAACCAGCAAATCCACAGGAACAGACAAGGAGAACAATACAACAAATTGTTGTCATTTCAATATGGCTCACTCAAGTCATGACTAGCATGATCGTCATGGTGATTTTATTTTTCCTTTTTTTCCGATGTGAATATAAAAGCTTTTTTTTTACACAGAAAATGGCATTAGTAAGTCAGTAACTAAGATTTTTTTCTTTAACAGTACATTTAAAAACTACAGTTTCTAAGCCCTTGATATATAGATGTACATATAAATGTAATACTATACTATACAAATGAATAACTACACTGCAAAAAAAGAAAAGTTGGGTGAACTCAAAATTTCAAGGCAACAGACTTCGATAAAATTTTAAGTTGGACAATTAAACTAAATATTTTAAGTTCTGTTTTTGAGTTTGCTCAACTCTGAATTTCTCTGACACGATTGTAACGCCGCTATGAATGTCAGCTAATGTTGCGAACACAATTTTGAGTTAGCATTGATACGCTAATGGCTACTCTTGTAGCTGTAACAAGCAGCACCGCTAGCATCAGTTAGCCGCTAGCTTTAGTTAGCTGCTAGCTTCAGTTAGCCACTAGCATCAGTTGGCCGCTAGCATCAGTTAGCCGCTAGCATCAGTTAGCTGCTAGCTTCAGTTAGCCGCTAGCTTTCCCTAATGACCGAATTTCCCAACAAAGAAATAAGAGTTATCAGAACTATTGTCCCTTGTTGTGAACCCCAACTTAAAGATATAAGTAACAACAACTCACAAACTTGTTTTTGAGCAGACAACTGGCTTGTTGTGCTAACTTACATTATTGCCCTAAATGTCAATAATTTATATTTCCAAGTTTTACCAACTTAAATCACTGTTTTAGGCCAAAAAATACAAGTTGGCTTTTTTGCAGTGTACAGGGAATGACAGAAGATAAATAATAACAACAAACATTTTACAATAAAATATAAACAACATAGAATAACTGGAATATGTTAAGTCAAAAATGACAGTCTACACAGGTAGACTTTAGATAATCAGACATACATAGCCATATTTCTTCAACTCCAACATTGTATATTTTTGCAGTTAAACGCATCAGTGAAAGAAGAAAAGAAACCATGCTGTGATCTGTCAACTCAAAGCCTTTGATTTCAAAATTAGAGTATCATGATGACAATAAGTGCAATTTAATAATTCAGAAGCACTCCATACAATAATGAGAAAGAATGAGATAAAGAAGAGAGCAAGACAGAGTGATTGAAAATGAGAAATGAGTGAGCCAAGACACAAAGAAAGAGAAACGCAAGGAGGAGAGAACGTGATAGGTAAAGGAAAAAATGAGGACTTCTCATGACTTCTGTTATCTTTTGGCAAAATTAGTCATTTATACCTTTTGCATGTAATGTAATGCACATGCCATGTAAGTGAAATTAGCTTGTGAATGATTAATGGGACATTTGAAATTTTCATTGGGAACACAAGGCACAGGGAGACAGGAATCTATTATATATTAAAGATCAGGGTCAGAGGATTCATGTCTGTATGCATAGCTATTACTGCACAAGGTACATATTTATTAACAGATAATTAGCTTTAAATGCTAATTATTAATTTGATAAAAATGCTCTAACAGGGAATTTAGCCTGCTGAAACACATCGAAAACATATTCACGTCCACACAGGAATGGTGTCCATGACAGTCCCTTGCCTTGTTTGAAGGAAATGAACAGATTTGTGCTTTTATTTTGAAAAAAAAATAGCAAACATTAGCATTAGCACTAGAGCTAACAAGCACTTTTACTATAGTTAAGACAACAAATATAGCCACTAATATATATGACAGAATAAAATAAACTTTAACAAACCTTGTGTCCTGTCAGTCAGCCACTATAGAAGCCTTTTTCATACTTTATATCAACTTTATATGAATTACTACGCACTCGTTATTATTTACTGTTCGTTTTTTCATTTAACCGTTCTACCGGTTATTTCCTGTCACTAGTTTTTAAAGCACCCGTTTTACACTGGACGGCACCTTTTCAAAATAAAAGCATCACAACATTGTAAAACACCTTGAAAATGTACAAACATGAAAAACAAGCTATATAATACAAAAACATATATAGGAACCTTGCTAAAGGCCATTTACAGTTGTGTTTAAAATAAATGTTAAAGTGATATAGTGATTGGAGTATTTACTATTTTTTTACTGCTATATTTGATTTACTCCACATTAACAGTCTCATCATAACATGTGTTCCTATCAGTAGCAGCTCAAAACCAGATAATTTACTATATTTTATAAAGCGATTAAATTAATATTGAGCAGAATTCAGTTCAGAGTTTTGGTCCGGCCCCTGCAACCTTCGTGGTATTGGTCATGTGGCCCCTTGGGAAAATTAATTGCCCACCCCTGATCTAAACGCATAAGTACAACTCTACTTCCCTGTCCATACATAACCACATACAAGACTCGTCTCTCTCGTCAAACTAATGGATCAATGCTAGCATGGATGCAGCATAGATAAAAGCAGACAGAAGGATCAATTTAGATGATCTATGAAAGTTATTAGTAATGACATTTATGAATATTTTATGGAAGGTAGAGAATGTCATCATAAATTTTTATATAAGGAAATGAGGCAGGAATATAAAACAAACAGCATTAAACATTGAACGTGGCCCCCATGTCAAAAGGATTGTGTCCAGAATAATGGGAGAGTTAACAGGGGAGAGACGACAAACAGTCCTCTTGGATATTTCTGCTTCTTT